>NC_060124.1:483168116-483471147 GCF_021461395.2 Schistocerca americana | reverse complement strand
CTCGACAAGTCTTTGGAGGTCACCTGCCTCTATAGCCGTCCGTTATTGCGAAAGCGTTGTTGTGCACAAACCGACTTCTCGGGTATGTCTTACAATGTTCTATGAGATTCATACTGGCCGATTTGGGTGGAGCCGGCCGGTGTGGCCGTGCGGTTCTAAGCGCGTCAGTTTGGAACCGCGTGACCGCTACGGTCGCAGGTTCGAATCCTGCCTCGGGCATGGATGTGTGTGATGTCCTTAGGTTAGTTAGGTTTAAGTAGTTCTAAGTTCTAGGGGACTGATGACCTCAGTAGTTAAGTCCCATAGTGCTCAGAGCCATTTGAACCATTTTTTTTAACTGGGTGGACAAATAATTCGGTCGAACTGTACAGAACGTTCTTTGAACGAATCGTGAACAATCGTGGCCCGGTGGTATGGCCCATTGTCATCCACAAGCATCCCGTTGTTGTTTGGGAACATGAAATCCATTAACGGCCGTAAATGGTCTGCAGGCAGTCCAACATAACCATTTACAGTCAGTGACTGGTTCAGTTGGACCAGGGGACCTAGTCCGTTCCAGCCCTTATGGAGCAGTGGCTTGTTGACAACTTTGGTCCATGGCTTCATGGGGTCTGCGCCACACACACTCGAACTCTACCATCATCTCTTACGTCCACAGCTCGTGGTCGAGTGGCTAGCGTTGCTGCCTCTGGATCAAGGGGTCCGGATTCGATTCCCAGTCGGGATGGGGATTTTCTCTGCCTGGGGCTGGGTCTTGGTGTTGTCCTCATCATTTCATCATCGTCATAATCATCATCATCCGTGACAATGGCAAGATTGGACTGTGTAGAAAAGTTGGACTGTAGTAATTAGGACTTTGTACGGGCGATGATGACTGAGCAGTTGAGCGCCCTGCAAACCAAACTTCACCATCAAACAACATCTCTTACCAACTGAAATTGGGACCCATCTAACCAGGCCACTTGTTTTCCAGTCGTGTGAGAGGCCAGGAAAAGCGCCTCAGGCGATGTCGACCTGTTAGCAAAGGAACTCACGTCGGTTGTCTGCTGCCGTAGCCCATTAGCGCCGAATTTCTCCACAATCCTAACTGGTACGTCCCATATTGTATTTTTGCAGCTATTAGACGCAGTGATGTTTTTCTGTTAGTATTAGAAACTCTACGCAAACGTCGGTGCTCTTGGTCGTTAAGTGAAGGCCACTGCGTTGTCCGTGCTGATGGGTAACGCCTCAAATTTTTGTATTCTCGGCGCACGCTTGACAGTGCGGATCTCGGAATATTGAATTCTCTAATGATTTCCGAAATTGAATTTCCCGTGCGTCTAGCTACAACAACCGTTCCGCGTACGAAGTTGTTATTACCTGTCGTGCGGCCATAATCACGTGGGAAACCTTTTCAAATCAATCTCCTGAGTGTAAATGACAGCTTCGCCAATGCATTGCCCTTTTATGCTTTGTGTAGGCCACTCTAGCGCTGTCTGAATATGTGCATGTCGGTATCCAATGACTTTTGTCACAGTGTAATTTGGAAATTTGTGGGACCAAATTGCTTAGGTTATCGGTCCCTAAGCATACACATTACTTAAACTAACTTAAACAAACTTACGCTAAGGACAACACACACACCCATGCCCGAGGGAGGACTCGAACCTCCACCGGGACCGGCCGCACAGTCCATGACTGAAAAGGTAGAGAGTAGTGTTTGCTACAGAATATTACTCTTTGTGCAAGAGAGTCGAAATACAGAGTGCGATTATTAGCTGTCGAGCAGAGAGACTGTGGCTGTCGGAGATATTACGAACTTCGGGCTTAGTGGAATGACAAAACATGATTCGACATTGCAGATGTGGAGCACTGTACGCAAACCAAGTTAAAATGAGTGCAGCAAGCAGCATATGGTCAGGTAACATGAAATTGGTTTTTGCAGCAGAACAAAACAGTTTTCATCATATTCGTGGGAGCAGGAGGGACGAGATTACTGTTTAATAGCCTGTCGACATCGAGGTCATTAGAGAGGGACTACAAGCTCGGATTAGGGAAGGATAGAGAAGGAAAGCGGGCGAGACCTTCCGACTGAACGATCCCTGTATTTACCGTAAATGATGTAGGAAAATCACGGAAAACCTAAATCAGGATGGCTGGACAGGGGTTTGAACCGTCGTCCTCCCGAATGCGAGACCAGTGTACTAACCACTGCTCTACCCTCCTCGGCATCATATTCGTGCTTCATCTGAAAACATGTAGCGAGCTATACCGGCCTGTCTGCGCTGTAACACTGCAACAGTTACGATGAAAGGTGGCAAACTGGCCATTAGCCTACCGGCTGACGGGCTGGATCAATCGTCAGCACTTTTGCGGCACACCAGATACTCCAACAAAGAATATGTGGTGGTGATCGAAAAATTAGCTGCACCTTAAAGTAAGCCTCAGCGTCATACCGCACTGTAAGAAAAACTAGTAGGACAATTTCAGGCTCTCATACACGCACCTAATGTCGGAAAATAGCTCTCAGCTAGCCGGCCGAAGTGGCCGTGCGGTTAAAGGCGCTGCAGTCTGGAACCGCAAGACCGCTACGGTCGCAGGTTCGAATCCTGCCTCGGGCATGGATGTTTGTGATGTCGTTAGGTTAGTTAGGTTTAACTAGTTCTAAGTTCTAGGGGACTAATGACCTCAGCAGTTGAGTCCCATAGTGCTCAGAGCCATTTGAACCATTTTTAGCTCTCAGCTATCAACAATTACACATACCTGACAATTTCAGTCAGTCATGTATAATGAATTTATAGCTACACATTTGAGTCTAAATTAGCGTTGTAATTAATTTGCATCCCACAAAATTGGAGATATTATTATTTTGTATTTTCCAAATAGTCAATGTGAACGCCAAATTTACGAAACGAATGACCTTTTATCATTTTTTATATGCCCTCGCGGATGTAACGTGGTTTGCCAATTCGCAGTTTTAATCTTTCTGCAGTGATTCTAAATGAGAACTTACAAATTTATTTCTGCAGATTGTATTAATTATATATATTACCACTGTAACTGAGGTTGTATGTTTGCCTATTAGTAGGAAATCGAAGGTAATGTAAGACAGGGTGGTTGACAAAACCACAAGCTTTTTTACATGGATCACTCAAATCCATCGTATAACATTGTGATCGATTGTCATATGAATCATTACTTCATGGCTGCGGCAGGCGGGTTAATATATAGCTTTTCAAATAGCTGCCACACTCAACTCCTTGTGTAAACTTATTCGTCTGCGCATAACGGTCCCATAACCCAATATGAAATTAAATTCAGCTTGGTGCATTGGCGCGCATTTCACCAACAAATTATTCCTACACGTAACATTAAAGTCTTATTGCAAAGTGTTTTTTTTTCTACTATCCTTTCACTTCATGCTTTATTTGTACATGTAACATTTTACGCCTATCAGTAGAACCACATTTAAATGACTTCTAGTTTCTTACTATTCCATCTTGGTACAACTGAACAGCAAGGACTAAACTTGGTCGCTTGAGGATTCTGAAAACTAATATTAGTGCAACGGTTTTTGTGTCTTCCTCGGAACATAGGGATGTATGATCTTGAATGCCATTACCGCCTTAATTTTTACATTTAGTTTCCTAACCAGTGAAAGGACATGCAGTGAAATAAAAAAAAATTTTGATTTCCAGACGATATAATCATCATAATGAAATCTCTTAATAAAGGGGTGTACATTTTTGTTACGATGTAATTCATATGAAAAACATAGAAGAGAATTTACAGTACAAGAAATCGTGACCATCAACAAGTTTAAATTAACGCAGTAAAGAGATACACATTCGTAAACTACTCTGAACTCTAGCATTAGAGAAGAAAGATCGATTCGACTAACCACCCCCCCCCCCCCCCCCGCGCCCCCCACTGCTTAAAAAAAAAAAATGTTATTCAGAAACAAAGTGGTAGAAAAACTAGGCTCAACAGGTGGCTGAAATACCTCTGATCTTCTTTGGGGGCACTAAGTAACAAAAGGTATCATAAAGAGTTATGAGACATATACGAGCAGAGCGGCAGAAACATAAGGACCCGCAGGCGTATTTCATATCGATCTTCATGGAAGCACGCAGAGACTGATCCTCCTCCGTGTACTCTTCTGTCTCCCCTACCCCGTCCCATCAGTAGGCCAAACGGCACGCTCACAGAAGCGAATATTTTCAAGTGGCTGGCTACCAGTCCAGAATCCAAGCCTCGAATAATTGACTTCAGAAAACGTTTGTTTTCACCGTAAATTTTCATTTCTAATTCGTTCTAGTAAGTCAATGGGCTGGACATGATGTGGACATAAACGGATACTTTTATCACATATTCCTGACATTTAGCGGCAAAAAACAATGTGCTTGCTTGTCAGCGTGTTTAATAAGCCCTAGAGCATTCTTCACATTTCTGTCACTTAGTTTTTGCAAGGAAGTTTCTGAGGGAGTTTCTTTTCTTTTCCAAATGAAATGGCGTGTGTTTTTTGTCATACAAATTGGCTCGCGTAAAACAGAAATCCTAACACGTTCGTGTCCATCGACATAAAACAAAGAAAGTGTTTTTTCCAGCTATTTTGTGAAAAATTCATTAGCTTTAGACTTTATAACCTATAAAGCCAATGCAAAGTAGAGAGACTTAACGGAAGCATAAAATTAAGTTAGCAGGAATCACAATGCCCTAAAACATAACATGGACGCAATGTGTTAGGAAAGAATAATTAATTAAATGGCTACATTACATATAGAGAGTACCGTAATGCAGAGTACCATGTTCGACGCGTTAGAGTCTCTGCATCGAAGTATGTCGGGCAGTAAAATGAAAACAGTATGTAAAAGGTATGTAACCAGTTTATTATTTCAAAAGTAATCACCGCAACTGTTAATAATTTATCCCACTGTGAGACAAGACGATCGACGCCTCAATAGAAATACGTTTTTCGCCAAAAATGTTGGGTATATTAACTGCAACTGTTGCTTTTAGACGGCTGTGACAGATGCATATACAGCGTAATTAGTATCTGTATTGTCGCTGAAAGTCTATTTCTCAAAATAACCTACCGCTATTAACCTACCGTCTTAGAAAAGCAAAAAAATAACACTTCAAAATTTAGCAGCCATTATTTGACTGTCACAGTTTTCGAAGGCTTTAGAATGAACATAAAAGAAACAAGATGATGCTATTTACTACAGTTTTTACCATTCTCGATTGGTCATAGGCTGAGGAGCACTGGCTGTGCATCACAGTCTCATGTACTTCGCAGAATATCGTATGTTTGTTCGTCTTACCATTTTCCTTTTCTAAGGAAAAAAACGACGCACCATTATCCGAATGGGACGGAAACCTGTAGATGTGATCTACATGTTCAGCCAAACAAATGATTACAATGTTAGAGACATTGGATGGTGTATTCAAGTGAAAAGGCTTCACAGATAGAGCCTTGGCTTTGACTGATAGTGATGTCGTGCCAAGAAGGAGCCAGCTGTCTCGTTAGATCCTCAAAATCCAGATAAATTTGCGGGGACCTCTACATAAGGCTCTAGACGTTCTCAGTTATGGACTGATCCGGCGACCCTGTTGCAGAAGGAGCGGACGGCATTCTATTAAGGGCAAGAAAACGGGCATAGAATACTGTCGACGTATGCTGTAAGGCTGCTGCGGACGACAGCCGAAGCGGTTCTACTATGAAAAGAAATGACATCCCCGACCATCACTACTGGTTGCCGGGTCCTATGGGAGGGGGGGGGGGGGGACACTCAGGTTGATTGGTGTCTTCGGCGTGCAACCTCCTTGACTGGAGTAGAGTTGTCTTCAGTAATGAGTCCCGCTTCAATCTGAGCCCCAGTAGCCAGCAAACTCTTGTCTCAGACAACAGTGAGATACCAACCTGAGTGTCGCTCGCCATATTACAAGGGAGACAGGGCAACCAAGAGTACAGGATGACGGTATTACCATCAAAGCGAATGGAAACTTGACAAACAACAAGCCGGAAGTAGAAAACATTTTGAATAATCGTTTTTTAAATGTTGTAGAGAGAATAAGATCTAAATGTCCACTAGAAGAAGCAAGGCAGTTAATAGAAGAGGCCTTACCCACACAATTTGATACAATTGAAATTTCACCCACCTCTCCTTCTGAAATTAAGAAGATAATAAACTCTCTCAAGAATAAAAGCGCACATGGAATTGATGGCATTTCCAGCAGGATAATAAGAGCTTGTTCCCAAGACATAAGTGGGATTCTTAGCCACATATGTAATAGCTCTCTGAAGCAGGGTATTTTGCCAGATAGACTGAAGTATGCCATTGTTAAACCACTGCATAAAATGGGGATACGTCTGACGTTAACAACTACCGCCCAATCTCTCTTCTGACTGCCTTATTCAAAATTCTTGAAAAAGTAATGTATTGTACAGTAGCTTCACACCTTTGTAAAAATAAAGTTTTAACAAAATGTCAGTTTGGTTTCCAGAAAGGTTTCTCAACGGAAAATGCTATATATACTTTTAATAATGAAATATTAAATGCTCTCACTTACCGGAAGTCACCCATTGGGATTTTTTGAGATCTCTCAAAGGCTTTTGATTGTGTAAATCATGGGATACTTCTAGATAAGC
This sequence comes from Schistocerca americana, assembly GCF_021461395.2. Taxonomy (NCBI): domain Eukaryota; kingdom Metazoa; phylum Arthropoda; class Insecta; order Orthoptera; family Acrididae; genus Schistocerca; species Schistocerca americana. The sequence goes on along the minus strand of NC_060124.1, from coordinate 483,464,516 downwards.
TCAAGTACTGTGGTATGAATGGGACAACGCTCAAATGGTTTAAATCATACCTAACTGGAAGAATGCAGAAAGTTGAAATAAGCAGTTCACATAAATTGCGAAAAACTGGTGATTTCTCAAATTGGGGAACAATCAAGAATGGAGTGCCATGAGGTTCGGTCTTGGATCTGCTGTTCTAAAGATATATTAATGACTTGCCATTTTATATTCTCTGCAAATGGGCTCTCATTAAACTTTGACAAAACACAGTATATACAGTTCCACACAGTAAATGGAATGACCCCATTAATAAAAATAGACTTCGATCAGAAATCGGTAGCTAAGGTAGAATATTCAAAATTTCTAGGTGTATGCATTCATGAGGGGTTGAAGTGGAAAAAACACACTGAAGATCTGCTGAAACGTTTGAGTTCAGCTAATTATGCTATTAGTGTCGTTGCAAATTTTGGCGATATACAGCTCAGTAAATTAGCTTACCACGCCTATTTTCATTCTCTGCTTTCGTATGGCATCATATTCTGGGGTAACTCATCATTGACTAAAACAGTGTTCATTGCACAAAAGCGTGTAATCAGAATGATTGCTGGAGGTCATTCAAGATCATCCTGCAGACACTTATTTAAAGAGCTAGGGATCTTCACTGTAGCCTCCCAATATATATATTCACTTATGAAATTTGTTATTAACAATCCGAACGAATTCAAAAGTAATAGCAGTGTACATGGCTACAACACTAGGAGAAAGGGTGATCTTCGCTACTCAAGGTCAAATCTAACTTTGGCTCAGAAGGGGATAAATTATGCTGTCACAGTAGTCTTTGGTCACTTACCTAATAGCATCAAAAGTCTGACAGATAGCCGTGTAGCATTTAAAAGGAAAAGAATTTCTGAATGGCAACTCCTTCTACTCATTAGATGAATTTTTGGATGTAGTAAGTGGGTAATTTCCCCCCCCCCCCCCCCCCCACCACCACCACCACCACAACGAAAAAAAAAAAGTGTCATGCAATATTTTGTGTAATGTAATATCTATTATAGTCACATTTTATTAACCTGACACGTTCCACATCATTACGAAGTGTCGTATTCATGATCTTTGGAACAAGTACTGTACTAATCTAATCTAATCATACGGATCACTAACCAGGAGTGATCGCCTTTTACTAGCAGGACCTCTTCGGCTGTCACCTACAACACCCTTGCAACATAGCGCTACGTCGACGATATTCATACAAACCAGCATGGGCTTATAGTCCAGTAAGATAATCCCCATTCGAACAGCGCGAGAGTTTCTACTGCTTATCTTCGTGCTTGCCAACCCTAACCTGGCCAGCCAGGTCGCCGTTTCTCTCCCCAGTTGAGAATGTCTGAAGTAGCATGGGCAGGGCCCTTCAACCACGATCTAACACGCGAGTCGGACAGAATTTGACACGATGTCCCTCGGGGGCATATCCAACAACACTCTCAATCAATGCTAATCGGAATAACTGTGTGCATAAGGACCAGAGGTGACAAACGGGTTATAGTCTTGCTCAAAATGAGCAACACTTTCTCTTAAATAAAACATCCAGTTTTTCTGAAATTGCAATAATGTGTTTTTCTGTACATGTACATCACATCTATTCACTTCCGTCCTTTCTAGATAATCCTTTCATTTTTTTCTTTTTTCTCTTAGTGTGTATTTTCCTGTAGCGGTGTTCATTAACTGTATTCATTAACTGCTTATTCATTGATGTTTATATCGCATGACTTTGTGACGAAATCTTTATCTGCTGTTAATAGATTAGCTTCATTTTCTTCACTTTTTTGTAGGTTTATAAATTATAACTATTCATTTCATTCCTGATCAGTTTGAAGACTGCTTTTACGCAGCTGTTCACACAAGTTTTTCCTATGTAAGCCTCTCTATGTATAACTACTGCAACTTCTGTCTGTTTGAAACTACTTACTGTAGTCCAGCATCGGTCTCCCGCTACAGTTTTCGCCCTGACATCCCCCCCCCCCCCTCACTCACACACTCACTCACTTAACTTACACACACACACACACACACACACACACACATCTACAGCTTCAGTCGTTTAGTCAAATTGTGCCGTGAATTCCTTTCTCTCCAATTTGTTTCAGTACTATCTAATAAGCGATCCGACGTAAGCGTCTAATCTTCGCTATTCTTTAATAGCACTACGTTTTGTCTGTTTATTGTTTATTATCGTTCCATTTAAATTCGAGAGAAATAACTCTACAAAGGCTTCCTAACATTTATATTTATATTCCATTTGAAGTAATTTCTCTTTTTCAGAAATGGTTTTGTATATATTGTCAGCTTCCAATACAGTTTCCTTCTACTTCGGTCATCGTCACTTATTTTGCTGCCCAAATAACAAGAATGATCTATCACTCCTACAGTCTCATTTCCTGAGAGGATTGCCTGATTTAACCCTATTACATAACATTGGCCGTATTCTGATTTGCTGATTTTCATCTAATAACCTCTTTCCAAGACACTGTCCATTCTGATCAACTGCCCTCCCAAGCCCAGCGCCGTGTTTCACAGAATTAGAATGTCATTTGTGAATTTCTGTTTATTCTCCATTTAATTTCCTCCCCCTGAACTTTGATCTCCTGTTCAAATTTCTCCTTGGCTTCCTTCACAGATCGCTCTGTGTACAGAGTAACGTTGTGGATCAGGTACAACCACGTCCGACTCCCTACTCAACAGTCATTTTCCTTTCATGTTCTTCAACTCTTACAGAGACAGTGTGGTTTGTGAACAGGTTGTTAATACCCTTTCATGGCCCGCTTTTTTTTCTTACTACCATTAAAATTTCAAGGAGTGTCGATGTTATCATCAGTAATTGTATCTGAGCCATTTTATACCTTTACTGTTCTGAAAAATACTATTTCTCCTGTCTGAATTCCATTCTCTCGTACTACCTTGTAATGATACAGTTTCTCTACCAAATATACTCAACAGACATTTTCCTGTTAGCATTAAAATAATCATTTATGAAATCTACGAAACCGATATTTTTTCTCTCTTTAATTATCTTCACTTTTCAAATATCAGTATCATTAAAATGCGATGAATATCCACTTTTCCCTACTATGCTCTACAGTTTATTTCCATTAACGTCAACAAAAGCATTTTCGGAGTCTGTGAATGTTAAGTGGATATTCTGTCCTGAATTATCTTCACTTCTCAGCTATTCGTTTTTATTTTCAGTTATTTGTTTTTACACAAATACTGCATCTACCGTAAGTCGTCCCTTGCTATATGTCATATTTACTCAGAATCTCAGCGTAGAGTCTATATACATTGTTGAGCAAGCTGATATACAAACAGTTCTCATAGTTACACATGTTGTTGTTGTTGTGGTCTTCAGTCCAGAGACGGGTTTGATGCAGCTCTCCACGCTACTTTATCCTGTGCAAGCTTCTTCATCTCCCAGTACCTACTGCAACCTACATCCTTCTGAATGTGTTTAGTGTATTCATCTCTTGGTCTCCCTCTACGATTTTTACCCTCCACGCTGCCCTCCAATACTAAATTGGTGATCCCTTGATGCCTCAGAACATGCCCTACCAACCGATCCCTTCTTCTAGTCGAGTTGTGTCACAAATTTCTCTTCTCTCCAATTCCATTCAATACCGCCTCGTTAGTTATGTGATCTACCCATCTTATCTTCAGCAATCTTCTGTAGCACCACACTTCGAAAGCTTCTATTCTCTTCTTGTCTAAACTATTTATCGTCCACGTTGCACTTCCATACAAATACTTTCAGAAACGACTTCCTGACACTTAAATCTATACTCGATGTTAACAAATTTCTCTTCTTCAGAAAATTTTTCCTTGCCATTGCCAGTCTACACACTCATATCTGTGTTTTTAAGGAATGTGATTACATTTGCATGCTACCACGTGCTTAGCCATATACCTCATCTGCTTCAGTTTGTCAGTTATAGAAACCTTGTAAAACCAATAAGCATACATTACCTCGAGATGGTTTATTATTATTAAATACGTCAAGAATTATAGTCACGCTAGGTCATCAAACTATAATTGTAATTAACGCTGAAGATTATACTGTGCTCTTTAAAGTCATCCGTAACAGCTGACAGATCAAAGAAATTACAAATGTTTCTCATAACTTCGTATACGGACGCCCTCCTTATTTTTATTGCATGACAACAAATTCCTCCTACACTTTAGCACAACATTCATAAGTTGCAGGATTCCCATTCATTATATAATCTTGTTCTGTTTTCTTTTACAGAATTTGGTGATCTGGCTGCAGACTGCAAAGGTAAGTAAGATTTCATTCTCACTAACAGTAAACATTCAAATAACCATTAGGTCTGAGTTTCATATGAAACGGATATTTGTCCAACCTACATGGGTTCCTTCTAAGAAATCTTAGTTTCTGTGGTTTTTGAGAACCAACGAGGACACAGGATCTAAAGGTTGGCTTATTCGTGAAACATAAATATTCGTATTACAGGTTTCAATTTCGGTCTGTCAAACACAATTTCAGTTTTAATGTTAATGTAACTTTGCTTGACTTTTATGGTGACTTTCTTTTTAGTGATTTTTCGAGATCTCCTTAGGAATAATGCCTCTCGTAATTAAAATGTTATTTTATAGCTTACAGTCGACAGACAAGGAAACATCAGACTTCGATTTTTAAAAGATGCAGCTTGCTGGACTGAAAGGACATATGTTATAATACGAGACCGCTAATAAAATGCTAGCTAACGGCCATTATCCTTCGTCAATTATCTCCACACTGATTGCTTGCACAAATACATATTGTTTATGACACAAGCAATTAGGTTCGGTATACTGTCACTCTAAATAAAACACCGATACCTTTGATGATTTGCTTTATGAACTCAGTAGTTATAAAGCATCTGGTAGAGTACGCTAAGACGTTCGTCTCAAAACTCAGACGGACAGAACAGAAGAAGAATAATTCAATGTTTTGTCTTTTGTTCCAGAAATATAAATTATCTGAGATGTTATCTCTTACGCCTATCACATCTATATCTGTTCTTTGCCGCTTCTCGGTGTATTTATTCCACACAGAATTTTTCTTTTCCCTTGAAAGATCTATTATGGATATTCCATATGCAAAAGCACAGAATAGGCACCAGTAGAAGCAACACAAGGCTTCGGTCGAATAGTTACTTGAAAATAAGCTCACACCTTCGACGGTAGCATATGGGACTGGTAATTATAGATGTTGTAACAACACTGACAATTTCTAGTCGACACTAACCGTGTACGTGACCGCTATTGACCGACGTGGTAGTTTTGAGAACAAAAATTGAAATGTTCAACCTAATTGAGCACAAATTGAACATTGATCATGCACTAATAAAACTAGTTAGGTTGTACCTGTTAATAAATATCGAAGTAAGTGGTACAGACAGATAATATTGTAAGTGTATTATGTTGGCAGCGAAAAATGAGTGTACTTTATGAGCCTGGATTACACGCGTGGTAGGTAGTTAAATAGCTACAACTTTTTCCAAGACCTGACGACATGAATATATTTGGTGCTCTCAAGGAATGGGCAACCTGTTGACCTGTCTCTCATTATACTTCGTTGCAGAGACCGTGTACCATCTCAAGTACTCATGTACCACAGAGTCGTCTGAAAGAGGCAATAACTTTTAATGTTCATCCCTCCTCCAGTCAGTCTTCAAACTCTGAATAAATTCCGCTCTGCTCATAATGTGGGGCGGTGGGTGGAAGATTTTTCTCCTGTTGCCATTCTCAACACAGGCTCTCTAACTACAATATTAGCAAAAACGTGATACCTGAAATTAAAGTTCACTGCGCCCACTCTGATCGAGAAATAAAGTTATTGATCACTGAAGTTCATTATACTGAGGATTTAGGATGATGTCTCGGATTCATAGAAAATGGAGTTGGCTATAACAATTTTCACTGTATTCTGAAAACGATAAAGTGTAAAGTTTCAGACAAATGTTTACCCAAGCAATGCTACTAGCAGCTATTGTACTATCAGAGCTGTTCAGAGTCTATTGCGCGGATTCTGTTGCCCCTAGTTAACGAAAATGTTCAATAATCATTATCGATGTAAATGTTCAAAGTGAGTGCTCTCCAAAATTTGATGTTAACATGCATCAAGCGCCATGCTAGTAATGGAAGAAGGTCTGTCCTGCTGCGACACGTGAAAATACGACATACGCAAACTGAGAATAAATCACTGAGGTCGTTCTGCAATTAACACTTGATCACTATGAGAACTCATTGTTACGTGTATACCGAGTTACGTAATACGGCATCCAAGGCTGTTCCTTGCAACTGCACAGACGCGACACGGCTTCCGCCATGGAGTGTGTGGTGATACGAATCTAGAAGAGAACTGGAGGCTGATTCTAGCTCGCAGTGCTCTTATTTATATGGCTTCGGTGCGGACCGCCGAAGGCGCAGCTGACAACATTTGCCTTCCTGACTAGCCGCTGGGGCTAGCTGAACACCACTTCAAGTAACTAAATAATTAATTGCTTCATTTACTGAAGGCCAATAAAGCTCTCAGTTTAATTGTGCTATCAGCAAACAGGTTAGTATCTGTAATAAAATTCTGATGTGACTAGGTTAAATACTTTTGGCGAGAGAATTATTTTAGTTGCACTGCACGCAATAGATGAGCTCTGGACTTGCCTTTGGAGAGATTCTAGAGCTATCGCTTTGTAGCTACCTTTTGGAAACTTCTCACATCTTTGTTATTATAGGGTATCTCCATTCAACCTAAATCTAAACATCCTAGCTTTATCTAATCACTTACTTAACCTATCTTGCTTCTGTACTTTTAGGACAGAAAAACAGAAAATCATGAATTTCAACCAAAATATTAATTTGTGAGATCCAGCATGCTGTTTCCATTAAATTACAATGAAAGAGGAATCCTTCCTGTTGCGCCGATGATTTTTACGTAAAACGTTCAAATTTCAAAAACTGTTAAAGTTACTAAACTGAAACTTAACACATTATTATTTTAGCATCACTCCTGACATGCTATTAACTTTTCAGATCATTTACTTTACGCTTAAGGTATCGCACAACATTCGTGATGTCGTAGCTAGTTAGAGTGGACTAGGCTGGCACACAATGGAAAGCATATGAATTCTATATGGCATCAGTAGGCTGCTTCCCTACAATAAGAACTCCAGAACTGTAGGATCCTCCAAATAGTCTGTGGTTCATCAAATTACTTCGAAATCTGTGTCTGCATCTACATCTAAAATCCACAAGATACTTCAAGGTGTGAAACGCGAGGAAGTTTGCATGTCACTGTCAGATGCCTGCTTTTCCTCTTCTAATTGCAAAAGGCACTTTAGATGAACGATGGTAACCCTCACATTAGATCGAATTTCTCTAATTTTATTGTCTTGATAGTTTCCCTATATGTCCACAAGAACGTAATCAATTGCTCATAAAATTTTAAATCTCTCTCATGACATGCAGAGTTTGTGTTAATGTTATTTATTTTAAGAATTTGTGGTAGCGGTTATTATACATGGTGGGCCATAAGATAAATGTCAAAAATGCATTTGGCGTGATAAAACTAAACAAACGAAAATACAAGCTTATTATCAACACAGCAACATATGTAGAGTTCATTGAATCTACGAAAATGCCCAAAATAGTTTGCATGCAGTTCTAAGCAGATATATCACCTTTTCAACACTGATTTACGAATTTAGTCGCATATATTCCTGGACCTAGTTTTCAAATTACCATTGGATTTGTTCCTTGAAACGCTCACCATCAGGAGTCTTGAGGGAACTAACCTCATATTTAGGCTTACTCTAGACTGAAAAATCCGCAAGTGTGATTGGGGATTGTGGAGACAATTCAACAGTGCCCCGTCTTCCACTCCATTTATCAAAGTTTTCATTTAGAATGTCCCTTGTAAAAACTCCACAATGCGTGAATGCATATCAGCTTTTCGTTAACCAGTTACCGATGTTCAAAAAGTGAACTATTTTCCATTTCTAACAGTTCTTGAAGCATGTTTGGGTATTTTTATGGAACTGACGGCCCGATTAGCCCACTGCTGAAAATCCCTGCCCATACATTCACACCAGGAGGATTTAACTGTATCTTCATCGCCAAATGGCGATTCGTAGAATCCCAACAGGTACAGTTGTGTCTCTTCACTACGCATGGACCTTATTGCTCCAAAGGAAGTTTTTGTATAGCTTAGGACCTACTTCTTGTCGGATCGTGTACAACTTGCACAATTCCGTACACCTGTCCTGTTTATTTTCATGAAGTGAAGTTGTCCTGTATTGCCTGAACTTCAGTTCTCTTGAATACTTTTTAGGGTTTTTCTTAGTATTGCTTATGCCTTGAACGATTTTCTTTGAGAGTTAGACGGCACAAAACATTGCACTACATAATTAAGATTCTCTTCTGTAGCAGCAGACCTTGGTCCACCTGAACGGGCAATCTCCACTACCGACCCAGTATCTCCAAATCTAATGTTTAATTTGCTAATACCTTGTAGAATGTAGACTCGATGTTTGGAAAACGTTCCACAAACATATACCACACATTATTGTAACTATAGACATGTTTTCAGCATGACTGCTCAACAAATACACGCTACTGTGTAGTTAACTTTCTACTCATTGCCCGTCAGACAACTAAAAACATCACCTCAAACTCCTAGTGACGCCTGACTTATAGGTGCAACGCACTAGACAAGTTCACAACCGATAACCACCACGCTAGGCAAAACGAAGTCGTAAGATTGCTAATGACAACTGATTTATGGCCTATTTTGGCAGTAACAATGGTTGCACTCTGTTGTTTTTCTATCTTCCAAACAGTGCAGCAACTCATTCCAAGAAGGCATTACGGGAGAAAATGCTCCAAACGCATTGTGGAGCTTAGTGTAGGACTGAAAAACGGTTGAAGGCTACAAACTATTACTCTTACACTTTGTGATGTTTTGATACGGTATCTTTGTCTCACTATTCATTTGATTACTGAAAATTACTGTATACAGCTACCTGCGTAACAGAGATGAAAGTAAATCTGCATTCTCAGTGCGCTGTTCTTCCAATCGTGAATGGGACAATACGGACTGTGTACGCTACTGCGTGTGTCAACGTGCGTCGAAGGGTCATTTCGAGCTGAGACTGCTCGGCCACTGCAATTTACAGCAAGGAGGGCTGTCAGTGCCGGAAATTGTCCGCCGAAATTGCCTCAGGGATGTCCACCGAACATTCAGCCCTACCGTTAGGCCCAAAAAGTGCAAGGTCGGCCGCGGTTAGCCGTGACCGCTCTCTACAAACAGTGACTCGATGGTAACGTGAGGTACGTGAAAATTAACTGCGTGCTGCCTCTTTGCAGGGCCACTAGGATGGCTGTATCGATCCAGAGAGTGCAGAAGCGCCTCCACACGGTTAATTCTGCATCTACATCTACATTTATACTCCGCAGTCGGCCTTAAATCGTGTGGCAGAGGGTACCCTGTGCCACTACTAATCATTTCCTGTCCAGTTCCATTCGCAAATAGAACGATGGAAAAACGACTTCTATATGCATCCTGATAAGCGCTAATTTCTCGTATCTTCGTGGTCTGACGGGCAGTATATGTTCGAGGCAGTAGAATCGTTCTGCAGTCAGCTTGAAATGCTGGTACTCTAGATTTTCTCAATAGCGTTCCTCGATAAGAACGTCACTTTCTCTCCAAGGATTCCCATTTGAGTCGCCAAAGCATCTTCGTAACACTTGCATGTTGTTCGAATCTAACAGTAACAAATTTAGCAGCCTGAATCTGAATTTCTTCGATGTCTTCCTTTAATTTATCTGGCACGGATCACAAATACTCGAGCAGAACTAAAGAATAGGTCGTACTAGCGTCCTTTATTCGGTCTCTTTTACAGATGAACCTCACTTTCCTAGAATTTTCCCAATATACTGAAGTCGACCAACAGCCTTCCCTACCACAATCCTCAAATGCTCGTTCCATTTCATACAGTTCTTCAACGCTACGCTCAGACATTTAAACGACGTGATTGTGTAAAGTAGGATATTATTAATGCTGTATACGAACATTAAGGGTTTGTTTTTCCTACTTACCCGCATTATGCCGGCCACGGTGGCCGAGCGGTTCTAGACGCTTTAGTCCCGAACCACGCGACTGCTACGGTCGCAGGTTCGAATCCTGCCTCGGGTTTGGATGTGGGTGATGTTCTTAGGTTAGTTAGGTTTAAGTAGTTCTAAGTTCTAGGGGACTGATGACCTCAGATGTTAAGTCCCATAGTGCTCAGAGCCATTTTTTTATCCGCATTAAATTACGTTTTTCTACATTTCGAGCTAGCTGCCATTCATGATACCAAATAGAAATTTCGTATAAGTCTTCTCGTATCCTCCTTCAGCTACTGAACTTAAGACACCTTACCGTACACAACACCCTACCTGCCAAATCATTTATGTATATAGAGAATAATAGTGATCCTATCACACTTCCCTGGGACTCTTTTGATCATAACCTTGTCTCTGATGGACACTTGTCGTCGTGGACAACGTACTGGGTTCGATAACTTAAGAAATCTTCGAGCCACTCACGTATCTGTGAACCTATTTCATATATTCGTACCTTCTTTAACAGCCTGCAATGGAGCACCCTGTCAAACGCTTTCCGGAAATATAGAAATATGGAATCTGCCTGTTGCCTTTCATACACAGTTCGCAGTACGTCGTGTCAGAAAAGGGCAAGCTGAGTTTCGCACTAGCGATGCTTTCTAAACCCATGCTGATTCGTGGACATAAGGGCCTCGGTCTGCAGAAAATTTATTATATTCCAACTGAGAATATTCTGCAGCAAACCGATGTTAGGGATATTGGTGCCGGCCGCAGTGGCCGAGCGGTTCTAGGCGCTTCAGTCTGGAATCGCGCGACCGCTACGGTAGCAGGTTCGAATCCTGCCTCGGGCATGGATGTGTGTGATGTCCTTACGTTAGTTAGGTTTAAGTAGTTCTAAGTTCTAGGGGACTGATGACCTCAGATGTTAAGTCCCATAGTGCTCAGAGCGATTTGAACCATTTTTGGATATTGGTCTGTGATGTTGCTGGTCCGTTCTTTTGCCTTTTTGTTGTACGCAGAAGTCACATGCGCCCTTTTCCAGTCACTTGGGATTTTGCGCTCGGCTAGAGATTCACGACAAATGAAAAATAAGTAAGTAGCTAATGCTGTAGAGAAGTCTTTGACTAACCTGACTGGGATTCCTTTCGGTCCTCGTGACTTATTAGTTTTCAGTCCCTTCAGTTGTTTCTCTACGCCAGGGATGCTATTACTATGTCGTCCAGATGGTCAAATGAAAGTATGTTTGTACGACTCTCCTGTGTGGACGATTTATTGAAAGTGAAATTTAAAACTTCGGCTTTCGTTCTACTATCTTCAACTGCCACACCAGGCTGGTCAACAAGTGAATGAATGGGAGCCTCAGACCCAACAAGCTATTTTTGATAGGACCAGAATTTTCTCGGGTTCTTTGCCAGATCCTCTGCTAAGGTGTGAGGTGGCAGTTGTCGTATGCTTCGCACATGGATCTTTTCACAGACGCACGAATCTCTACTAAGCTTTGCTTGTCGTCAATTGCGCGTTCTCTTCCGAACCGAGAGTGCAACAGCCTTTGCTTCCTCAACATTTTCCGAATCTCTTATTAAACGATGGTGGGTCTTTCCCATCATTAATTCTCCAGACCACGATTTTCAATCTGCATATACTTTGCCCACGATTCCTCTTCGTCCATCTTACTGAAACTAAGTGGTCTCAGTTCATTGTCTGAGATGCTGACAATTGCTTATCTGCTCCAATACTCTCCTAGCCTTCCTAACTGATTTATTAACTTTCGTAACCATACTTGCTATAATTAGGATTCAGCCGGTAGTCGTTCATTACGAAAACTGGACCTATTGAACCCCACCTTTCTGCCATCAGTACCATGGTGCTCGAAGAGGTTGGTCTAGGGCAGTGGTGGGCATACCGCGGCTCGCGAGCCACCTTCCTCTCTGGTCCCTTCAGTGTGATTCGTCCACAGAACACCACGCGGTGAAGTGTACGTACAGTGCGACTGAAAATCCGTGACCCACGTACGTAAGACGTTTTCGGCCTAGGCGAGCCTGGTTTCAGGAAGCGGCGTTAAACGGAGACTCACACCATGTGCATACGCAGCCACCCACAACGGTTTTTCTGCTCGTAACAGTGTTTTTGGAAGTGGGTGGTGGGTGATGTTTCGAACTCAACTCAGACACGTAAGATAACTTCATGGAAAACGAAGCAGTTAAAGGAATCTCTGCCTTGATGAACAGTGTCACACTGTTTCTCGTGAAATATGGAAATAAGTGTGATCGGGAGAAAAAAGTTAATTATGTTAAAATTGAAATAACAAGCGTTCAAATGGTTCAAATGGCTCTGAGCACTATGGGACTTAACATCTCTGGTCATTAGTCCCCTATAACTTATAACTACTTAAACCTAACTAACCTAAGGACACCACACAACACCCAGTCATCACGAGGCAGAGAAAATCCCTGACCCCGTCGGGAATCGAACCTAACAAGGGTTCATTTAGAAAGTAGTCTGATAACACTTCTTGACTTATGAGGCGAAAATAACTGAAACACTCGATGATATTGACATTTGTTATTTCAAAACAACACTTTTAAACGTGAGGGTTGCTCTTCGCAGCAACTGTTAGGAGTTCAGAAACAGTAAAGCGTCTTCAAATCTTTCTCCCTTTAATACTGACATTAAAAACTTTGGAGCTCGAAACTTGAATGTCTTTTTGTGACATGGAAATATTAAGGAAAAACAAATGTGGACTAGTTTATGGAACAAGTGGTCTGCTTCGAAAACCCTGGAGAAGGGTGATACGCTGCTTTGTAACACCTGCAAATAATATTCCTGACGCATGTAACCAGCTGAAAAAAGTACCGCTTTTTCTTTCCTGACTCACGTCTACATATTCGTGCGAACAGTCATTTTCAAGCATACAAACTTGACTTACCAAAACTTTCTACGGAGATACAGGGCCATTATTCACATTGGTGTTTTTCAGTCACTGTTGCGTCTTAATTTAATGGGTATCTTAGTATGTAATTTTATGAGTAAATACTATCGCTATTAACTACGCTATCAAGTTTTATTCAGCTTACCTGTTATTTAACTAAGACTTAAAAATGTAGGTAAAATTTACTAAATCAAATTAAGGGTAGAAACAAGAGTTGACATGGTGTGTGCATATAGACAGGATGGACTGAAGGAGTGGGCGAAACAAGTTTACACGATGAATGTGGGTGGGAGTGTTGGAAGCGATCGACCTCAGCGAACGTGTCTCGATCAGACAAATGATGCTTTTAGCGAAGGCCAACTTTGGAGTGCGATAATTATGTTAACAACAATATGGTTACCTATAGAGTGTAAGATTAACAAATCTGGTTCTCAAAAGAAATTTCAATATTTGTACTGTTGATATTATGCCTTGTTGATTAATGAGTTTGTCGACCACTGGGCAATGGTATACTTACAATGGAGCTTGGATCGACTGTGTCGGGTTCTCTTTACTACCGTGGTCAGGATTTGACTGCTGCCTTATGATATTCGTATAACAGTGCGGGGGCGTGCAGTTATCAATGCACGCGTCGGGACATACAGTGACGTAATTCAGCAACATACTGGGCCGATATTGTGAACATGTATCGAGAGTAATTCCAGAGCTGTGCAGAGCCGGGATAGAATCCGTCGACCTGTTGTCCGGCCCACAGCCAAAAGTTCGGTGGTAGGTTCGTCCTCCAATACGATAATGCACAAACATAATGTGCTCACCACGTGAGTACCTTTCTCTGCGAGAAAGAAATAGAATGGCTTTCGATATCTACAACTACACGGGCTTGTTTGGCCATCTTTGGAACGCAATACAGCACAGATTCTGCGTACCATTAGTTCTACAGTTTGTCGGTAGGCTTGTTGAGGTATGTGGCATCAGATGTCCCGTAAATAACGGGCCGCCGATTTGCGTGCATGGTGATAGCGCACGATAACGACCCGGCAGGGTTTCATCGGATTCACATCAGGCGATATCAGTGTGATTTCACTATCACGCTGTTCAAACCACTGAACCACGATTCTGGCTTCGTGATAAGGACAATTATTCTGCTGACAGGGGACATGATTGTCAAGGAAGACATTAAACAGGAAGGGATGCATTTGGTCCGCAACTAAATGTTCAAATGTGTGTGAATTCCTATGGGACCAAACTACTGTGGTCATCAGTCCCTAGACTTACACACTACTTAAACTAACCTATGCTAAAAGCAACACACACACCTATGCCCGAGGGAGGACTCGAACCTCCGGCGGGAGGGGTCGCGCTGTCTGTGACATGGCGCTTCAAACCGTGCGGGCACTCAACGCGGCGGTCCGCAACTGTCGGCGTGTCTTTGATTACTACCACAGGTCCCATGCGAGCGCAAGGGAATGTTTTCCACAGCCTAACACTGCTTCCACCAGCCTGAGTCTATGGCGCGCTGCACGTTTGGAACTGCCGTTCACCTAGATGACAACGTTTGTGGAGACGACCATCGTCCTGATGTAGCAAGAATCATAATTAATCCGTAGAGCCGACAAGTTTACAATGAACCACCATCGAACCCCGACGGTCCCGTGCGTAGTGCAGATGTAATTGTCAATGTCGTTGGGTCAACATGTTACACGTAGTATTGGTCGGCTGCGGAGCTCCATGTTCAACAATGAAACACTTGTGCATGCACCAGCAAATGTGCTCTTTCGGCAGAGATACGAAGATTACTATCTATCCTACTTTGCAGAGCAGAAAAGCCTCCAAACCCCATGTTCTGTGAAGAATCCTGGACGTCTAACCACTTAGCGCCTAGTGGTAGTTTCTCTGTTCTTCTACCACCTACCGTAGGTGCTCATGAAACTAGCACATGAACATTCGACCAGTTTCTCCGTTTTCAAGTTACTCGTTCACACGCTCTGCGTAATAGTAAGCTGCTCTTTGTCACAGTCGCTTATGTCAATGGATTTCCCCATTTGCAGTCCATATCTTCACTAGGCTGATGTTGCATCCGTCTCTGCACCACTTACATACCTTACTCACTGCGTCACGTGCATCGAACGTCTCGGTGAACAGTGTCCATAATGTTTTGGGTGTTTTGGCTGTTCAGTGTATACTCCACAAGCCATCTTACATTAGATTGCGGGGGGGTATTTCGTCCGTCACTGTCAGTGCCCACCCCCTCCCCGCCCCACAACTCCATCCTCTTTTTCTGTTACAGCCGTGAATCGTTCACGTGAAGGACGGCTGTTGGTAAGCTTCCATAAGAGCTCGTACGCGCTGACATGAACTCGATCGAGCACGCTTGGGGGCCACTTGAAACGTCCAGTACGCTACTGTTAGAATCCTTGTCAGATAATACATGATCTTAGGGGGACCATTGTCAGAAAATTGGACAGGATTGGGCTACAACATCTGGACCACATTCTGTACACCAGTCGAAGCAGGGTCCAAGAACATTATAACGCACAGGCTGGACCAGCAGGGTGTTAAACGTTACCTAGCAGCAGATTTAAATTTCAGATGTCCAATAGGTGTACGTTTGAACGGACAGCCTTTGTTTTGGTATGAATTCTTTTTATTTCGGAAACAAGCTATTATTTTCCAGTTTTATAGGGCTTTTAGGGCTTTCATTCGCTGATCGCCTATAAAGTAAGCTCCCACACGTCCGCCTATATGCAGTTTGTGCAAAACATTCTTTGAGCAGTTTAGTTGTTTCATAACTTGCTAGTCATGGTCGTCCTTGTGAGCATCGTTTATTGTCTGTCAACTCTGGTAAAGTACACATTTGATGTGGTAACGTATCGAGGCCCTCTTCTATTCCTTCTATAGCGTTTACAGACTTAAATTTCAGAACACTGGGGCTTCATAGCACATTGAATTTTTAGTCAGAAATCATGCACAACTCTGCAGTCGTAATCATATGTGTACTCTCGTACACCTGTGGGATAAAGGCCGGCAGCTGTGGCCGAGCGGTTCTAGGCGCTTCAGTCCGGAACCACGCTGCTGCTACAGTCACAGGTTCGAATCCTGCCTCGGGCATGGATATGTGTGTGATGTCCTTAGGTTAGTTATGTTTAAGTAGTCCTAAGTCTAGGGGACTGGCAACGGCCTTGTCGCAGTGGATACACCGGTTCCCGTCAGATCACCGAAGTTAAGCGCTGTCGGGCGTGACCGGCACTTAGATGGGTGACCATCCGGGCCGCCATGAGCTGTTGGCATTTTTCTGGGTGCACTCAGCCTCGTGATGCCGATTGAGGAGCTACTCGACCGAATGGTAGCGGCTCCGGTCAAAGAAAACCATCATAACGACCGGGAGAGCGGTGTGCTGACCACATGCCCCTCCTGTCCGCATCCTCAGCTGAGGATGACACGGCGGTCGGATGGTCCCCGTTGGTCAAATGTGGCCTGATGACGGAGTGCTAAGTCTAGGGGACTGATGGCCTCAGATGTTAAGTCCCATAGTGCTTGGAGCCATTTGTGGGATAAAGTTACTTGTTCAAAATGTTCAAATGTGTGTGAAATCTTATGGGCTTAACTACTAAGGTCATCAGTCCCTAAGCTTACACACTATTTAACCTAAATTATCCTATGGACAAACACACACACCCATACCCGAGGGAGGACTCGAACATCCGCCGGGATCTGCCGCACAGTCCATGACTGCAGCGCCTTACAGTTACTTGTTACTGTAGTGTGTTCCAACGTTAACATAATATCATTTTATAAATGATAGAGCGCAGCAATCATTCGTCCTTTTTTTGCAGGTTTTATTACGCAAATCCATATTTCGGCTGGTGCCTAACCATTATCAATGCACTATTTTTTAATCTCGATGTACGTTAGTTCCCTGTTGTATTCAAAGAACTCTGACTGACGCCTGATCAACAGGGAACTAACATGCATCGAGATTAAAAAATAGAACTATTTTTTAATCTCGATGCATGTTCGTTCCCTGTTGTTGATAATGACTAGGCACTAGCCGAAATCTGGATTTGTGTAACAAAACGTGCAAAAAAAAAAAAAAAAAAAAAAAAAAAAAAAAAAAAAAAAAAGGACGACTAATTGCTGCGCTCTATCATTTATAAAATGATATTATGTTAACGTTGGAACACACTACACATTACATAACAGTCGCTGTGTGCACCCACTTTCCTAATGGAAGGCAACCTGATGAACATAATATAATTTGCCGACCGGAGTGACCGTGCGGTTCTACGCGCTACAGTCTGGAACCGAGCGACTGCTACGGTCGCAGGTCCGAATCCTTCCTCGGGCATGCATGTGTGTGATGTCCTTAGGTTAGTTAGGTTTAATTAGTTCTAAGTTCTAGGCGACTAATGACCTCAGATGTTAATTCCCATAGTGCTCAGAGCCATTTGAGCCATAATATAATTTTATGTACCTAAACACAATAGATCGCTGAAATTAAATCTTTTTGGAATATTTCATGTTCTGTACTGAATTACAGTGGTTGGTCAGGTATTCTGAGACTAGTACCATACGAAAATACACTCACCCCTAACATATAAAGTATTAGTTTACTTCATTACGACAAAGAAAAGTAAAATTTCTTAACTTTGTTCAATCCATGTCCATAGGAATGTCATGAATATTTACAACCGTCTCTAAACTGATTCAGACAAAATTCAAGTCTCTTACTCAGAGTACATTTAACAATAACTTCCACAATGAGTTCTGCCTAACACATTATCACACAGGTGATGTACTAGAAGACGATACTGTCGTCTTATTCGATGATCGATGGTTGGGCGGTCTTGTACTCAGTCGTAAGCAAGCGAGCGGTTGCGGCGACGCAGCGAAACGTTTGTAGGCGTGGCTGCGCCGGTGTCGGTCATTTGTCCATGCAGCATCCACCGATTACCTCTTCTTGTGATTGAGTTGCGAAGTATACAGTGTCAAAATGGACACAGAAGAGAGCTAAAGCTCAATCGATCCAAAATCCAAGCCGAACTGCTTGGTCAGTCTTGGGTCATTAGCCCTAAAGGTCGGGAACTCCCACCATTTTTAATCCTAAATGGGAGAAATAACAACTTATCTCTCTCAGAAAAGCATCTATGAGTATTAAAAGATGAAAATTTTGATTTCACTGAGAATATATCTGCTATGTGCAAGAATGCTTCAGCAACTCTCCGTGCTGTACAAAAATATAAAAATCCTTCCTTCTTGAACAGAGAAAGAAACTTATACATGTGCCTCTAATTTTTCATTACACCGATGTTGCAATGAAAGGATTTCCTCAGGGAAACACACGGCGCCTGGAACTGGTTATGAACACCTTCGTTCATTAATACGTTATGTTCGACTCTTTTACCATATTTCACCATCATACGCACGGCCATCCTGGCTGCGTGCGGACAGGGACAGAGATTTCCATACACGTCATCTCCTCTATTGTCTTACCAACGTACACTGCCCGTCATATCTCTCTGCGACGTCAACCCTCTTGTCAGAAGAACATGGCAGAAACATCACCTCCCGTCGCAGTAAAATCCCTTCCGTCCTACTTAATCACTCAGCCACTTTCTCGGCACTCTTTTCAGTAGCAGCCCGAGTCTGAAATAACCTCCGTCATTGTATTATGGAACTGACTAGCATTTCCACCATCAAACAGATACTTAACGCTATATCTACTGAGATAACAGTAATAAGTACCATGGCCCCTCTGCACACTCGGTACTTCTTTACATCCTGCTTCCAAACTAAATTTACCTCCTTTCCCAGTTTTCTTAGCTAGTGCAGTCTCCTAAAATTTTCTTTGCTGTATTAGGAAATAAGTATTTTAATTCTTTTATATTTACCGCTATTATTATTATTATTATTATTTCTTCCCTTTCTCAGACGTTATGTCTGGTTAGAAATGGAAAGTGACGCGGACCTTGATCAAGCGTGACTTCCTTTTAACTGCACGGTATATGTTACATTGCATTTAGGAACTTTCGGGTAATTGAACATGTATCAATAATTACAGATTTCTGTAGTTGTATATATACGTTTGGATGTAGCTGTATTGCGTTGATGTACTGGTGGATATTGTGTGGTATGACTCCTGTAGTTGATAGTATAATTGGTATGATCTCAACTTTACCCTGATGCCACATGTCCTTGACTTCCTCAGCCAGTTGGATGTATTTTTCAATTTTTTCTCCTGTTTTCTTCTGTATATTTTTTGTATTGGGTATGGATATTTCGATTAGTTGTGTTAATTTCTTCTTTTTATTGGTGAGTATGATGTCAGGTTTGTTATTTAGTGTTGTTTTATCTGTTATAATGGTTCTGTTCAAGTATAATTTGTATTCATCATTCACCAGTACATTTTGTGGTGCATACTTGTTTGTGGGGACGTGTTGTTTTATTAGTTTATGTTGTATGGCAAGTTGTTGATGTATTATTCTTGCTGCATTGTCATGTCTTCTGATGTATTCTGTATTTGCTAGTATTGTACATCCGCTTGTGATGTGACGTACTGTTTCTATTTGCTGTTTGCAGAGTCTGCATTTATCTGTTGTGGTATTGGGATCTTTAATAATATGCTTGCTGTAATATCTGGTGTTTATTGTTTGATCCTGTATTGCAATCATGAATCCTTCCGTCTCACTGTGTATATTGCCTTTTCTTAGCCATGTGTTGGATGCGTCTTGATCGATGTGTGGCTGTGTTAGATGATACGGGTGCTTGCTCTGTAGTGTTTTCTTTTTCCACTTTACTTTCTTTGTGTCTGTTGATGTTATGTGATCTGAGGGGTTGTAGAAGTGGTTATGAAATTGCAATGGTGTAGCCGATGTATTTATATGAGTGATTGCTTTGTGTATTTTGCTAGTTTCTGCTCGTTCTAGAAAGAATTTTCTTAAATTGTCTACCTGTCCATAATGTAGGTTTTTTTATGTCGATAAATCCCCTTCCTCCTTCCTTTCTGCTTGATGTGAATCTTTCTGTTGCTGAATGTATGTGATGTATTCTATATTTGGGCATTGTGATCGTGTAAGTGTATTGAGTGCTTCTAGTTCTGTGTTACTCCATTTCACTACTCCAAATGAGTAGGTCAATATTGGTATAGCATAAGTATTTATAGCTTTTGTTTTGATTCTTGCTGTCAATTCTGTTTTCAATGTTTTTGTTAGTCTTTGTCTATATTTTTCTATTAGTTCTTCTTTAATATTTGTATTATCTATTCCTATTTTTTGTCTGTATCCTAGATATTTATAGGCATCTGTTTTTTCCATCGCTTCTATGCAGTCGCTGTTGTTATCAAATACGTAATCTTCTTGTTTAGTGAGTTTTCCCTTGACTATGCTATTTTTCTTACATTTGTCTGTTCCAAAAGCCATATTTATATCATTGCTGAATAATTATGTTACCTTTAGTAATTGGTTGCGTTGTTGATTTGTTGCTGCCAGTAGTTTTAGATCATCCATGTATAGCAAATGTGTGATTTTGTGTTAGTATATTCCAGTGATATTATATCCATAATTTGTATTATTTAGCATGTTGGATAGTGGGTTCAGAGCAAGGCAGAACCAGAAAGGACTTAATGAGTCTCCTTGGTATATTCCACACTTAATCTGTATTGGCTGTGATGTGATATTATTTGAATTTGTTTCGGTATTAAGTGTGGTTTTCCAATTTTTCATTACTATGTTTAGGAACTGTATCAGTTCTTGATCTACTTTGTATATTTCCAATATTTGTAGTAACCATGAGTGGGGTACACTATCAAAAGCTTTTTGGTAATCAATGTATGCGTAGTGTAGCGACCTTTGTTTAGTTTTAGCTTGATATGTCACTTCTGCATCTATTATCAGTTGCTCTTTACATCCTCGTGCTCCTTTGCAGCAGCCTTTTCGTTCTTCATTTATGATTTTGTTCTGTGTTGTATGTGTCATTAATTCCTGTGTAATGACTGAAGTTAATATTTTGTATATTGTTGATAGGCATGTTATGGGGCGATATTTAGCTGGGTTTGCTGTGTCTGCATGATCTTTAGGTTTCTGATGGTTATTCCATATGTAAGTATATCAGGGAATGTGTATGGGTCTGCAATGTAACTGTTAAATAATTTAGTTAGATGTGAATGTGTTGAGGTGAACTTCTTTAGCCAGAAATTTGCTATTTTATCTTTTCCAGGGGCTTTCCCATTGTGCGTAGAATTAATTGCTCGGGTGACTTCATGTTGCAAAATTACTACTTCAGGCATTTGTCGTATCATCTTGTATGTGCTGTTTCTGCTTGTATCCACCGTGCATGTCTGATATGTTGTACCGGCTTTGACCATATGTTGCTCCAGAAGTGTTCCATGTCTGTAATGTTTGGTGGATTGTCTATTTTAATGTGTGTGTTATCTATTGTCTGGTAAAATCTTTTTTGGTTTGTGTTGAATGTTTGGTTTTGTTTCCTTCTATTTTCACTTTTTTTGTATCTTCTAAGTCGTTTGGCCAATGCTTGTAATTTCTGCCTCTTTTCATCTGATTGCTCTATCGCTTCTTGTTGTGAGATTTTACCTAACCTTTTTCGTTTTTTTGTCTGATATTTCATTTCTTATAAATTGTGTTAGCTGTCCGATGTCTTTTCTAAGTTTTTCTATTCTGATCTGTAGCCTGTGTTGCCATGCTGATCTCTGCCTAGTGTGTATATTTAGTGCAGTGAGTGCTCCTATATAAACCGGTAATTGTAACTCTTCCGTAGTTGTATTTTTATTTATTTTGTTGTGTATGATTGTGTTGATAGTTGTTATTGTTGTTTCGACTTGTGGGTTATTTGGTGGTCTATGCAAGAATGGTCTAATGTTTGTATTTGTATCTTTGTATTCTATATACGTCAGCTGAAATTTTTCTTCTATATCTAACATGTGTGTCACTTCGTGTTCTATTTGTGCTTGTTCTGGTGGCTGTCTTAAGATTTCGTTTTCCTCTGATTGTTTAATTGATGCGTGTTGTTCTTGGTTTGTTTGCTCTGGGATGTTTGAGTCCATTACTGTATTTTCTTCTTCTTCTGACTGTACATTATTTTGTTCCAGTATTTGTTGTACTTGTTGTTTGATGTTTTCTAATTCTGACTGGGGTATCCTGTTATTTTTTATTATTACACGGATCTGATCAGCTAGTCTTTGTTCAGTTAAAAATTTTAATTCTGGGTATCTGGTAATAAATGTTGTGTATACTTGTGATCTGTATCCAGTTGTGTTGGTTCCTAAGTTCGTTGCCTGGTAATAACAGAACATGAGGTGTCGGTTAACTTCATCAGACAATCTCATCCTCTGTCTATGTTTTCCTTCTATGGTGGTTGCAGGAAGCATGTCCTGCAAAACACCTCTATTTGAATTTAAATCATTTTCCGTGTGGCTAGCAGTGTCGTTACCATTTTGGACGGGCATAGGGTTCAAGCGTTGTCCCCGACCATGACAGCGCTTGTCAGAGACTTCATTAGTTCTGTCCTGAACCAACTAGTCACACTAAAACGGGGGTTAGCCCTATTAGTGGTTTGTTCTTTTCGTCGCATTTTACGACTGGCAGAACATACCGGAGGCCTCCACGGGGATTATTTTTATTATTATTATTATTATTATTATTATTAGTGTTATTTTTATTGGAATCATCAGTAGTAGATATGCTGCCAGTATTAATGTTATTAGCCCTTAGTCAGTACTATTTACTCACATTGTCTCTACAGACACTCACATAGTTTTGTTACTATTTGTCGTATTGAAATTATTGTTATTTCTCAGGTAACTAAGATGTAAAAGACATATTGTATGTGTGAAGCTCTGGTCCGATATAAGAGAAGGTCTAAAGTCCCTAATTTGGTTAGGTTGAATAAATATTGACGTCCCATTGTTTATTCGCGACTTGCAGAGCATTTCCCACGCAGTCCAATATTATTCATGTCTGTTCACAATAATTGGGATATACTGAACTACATACTGTAGATCTATGTGAGTGGTATTAATGAGAGTGTTCATGAACGTCCGTTGAGACGCGTGAGGTGATGAGGAAAGAGAGTCACGAAAATGTATATACTGCGACACAAGTACGAATGAGCCTGAAAGGCGTCAGCTTCGGCGTGAAGACCTCTCGCACAGCGTATTCTTTCGTGCTACGACACTTGTTAGACTCACAGATCTGTAATCACTTATTTGTCTGCCAGAGCAAAGCATTTCTAAGTAAAAACTTGAAGGGACGAGCGTGCATCGACAGACTCCAGCCAATTGGAATGCTGGGCGGGATGTTCCACTTTCTGAAGACTTGTTGGTTCGGTAGAAGTAGACACTTCCAATCCTTTTGCCATGAGGACGACCTGTACCAACGTCCTCGTAGTATGGACGTTTTGTGATCGAAAGATGGACCCTATCAAACGATTTCACTCTGGACTACGCAACGATGTTGCTGGCTTCACACATTTGTTCTGCATATACGTAATTGTAAATTACGTGATCTTTCAGATCTTGGACAATGAAGTCTCTTTTCGCTTCAGATTTTGCAGTCGTATTTTGCTTGAGAAATTTAGGTATTCTTTAGAATGTGTTGGGATCAATATCCACTTCTAATTTCATAATCCAAGTCTTAAGTAACTTAGCTTAATGTTTTTAGAAGACAATTCTTCGGAATTTATCCAAACAGCCTCTTTTTCTTTTGTCAGTCATGTGGGATGAGGATGTAAAGCATTTGGTCTGCTGAATTGGATTTATTAATAAAGCGTGTTACCCTGTGTGTGAACTTTGACCATTAAATTCAGTTTGAGTACAGTTGAGATGTTACGAAACTGTGGCAATTAGGGGTACGTACCGGTGGAGACGGAGTCATAGAGATAATTTCTGCCACCACACAAGCGCGAAATTTTTCCGGACTATTAGGTGGTGAACCGCATAGGTAGCAAAAGCATTAGTCTTGCACAAACCGTATTTGTGAACGTTCGTCACATACATAGCCACTAGAGGCATGGCGTTTACAGCGAGAATTATTTCAGTTTTGTCTTGGTTAACTCTGGTTAATCTCCATTCTTCTGCTGTATTCCGTCCAAGTCCTCGCCACTCCGAAACTGTAGTCATCACAGTCAGATGGTGTACATACATGCACGTCGAGTGCAATATAAAGCGTTAACATTTCAGGACATAAAACCAGAGGCAAAACTCCCAGGTTAGGTTTAATTAAAGGAGGGTTTAGCCTAATTAATGGAGGGCAGGCCTCCGAGTTATAGCTACCGTAACATACTAGCGCGGAATTAGCTGTGTGTCTGTTTATCTTTGGCTGTTCTGAAATACGGCCTCTGTGAGAGCTATCTGTTATGTGCGCATATTTGCAGAAACGATGTACGCAGTGGCCATTAAGTTCAATGACTGTATTGTGTACCATGTGTAGCTTCTCACATAGTCGTTAACCCCACCCGAGATAAGGTAGAGACAGAACAGAGCTGAGTGTTTGTATGTGAAACAGTTTATTAGAGTAAACGTAAAACCGATATTGAAATTAGCGTGGAAAGCGTTACAGGGGGCACTGGCGTAATGTACCGCTGGTATACGACCCCCGATAAGTTGTATCTTTCCATACCCATTCCATCCATCTAAAAAAGACTGTTACGGCTTAGTGTGATAATGGAAGACACAACCGCAAGCGTATCATTCAAAACGTCTATAAAACATTTTTTTTTTTTGTATTCACGCGAGTTACAACTGGTTGTTGGAAATTGGGATGAAAACAGAGATGTCACAAATGATACAAAACGTTACTAAATCTCTAACATTTCCGTCGAACTCTAATAAAAATGATTAAAATAAAATTCTTTTTCCTGTATTTTTTTGCTTTTGATAGTTTTGGGTGAAGGGAGCTGCTGTTAGAGATCTACAGTAACTTATACATCGATTCTTTCGTTACATGGGTCAACATGAAGACCTGACTGATATGAAAACGGTATTTATTGCATATTCTGGGCTGTAAAAAAAAGGAAATGACATTCAAAATGCTTCGTTACCTCTTACTTCCAGGATACACAACATAACTATTTTCACAACATGTAAGCGTGGGACGCTTCATTATGGTAAAACACAAATGTACATCTTATTTAGTTCACTATATAACTTATCTGATTTCATTATCTGTTTGCAAATTGCTTGTAGTGAAACTAAAAATGTCTTTTTGTTGCTTCATTTTCAGTTTGTGAGTAGACACCGTTAAAAAAGCCGTAACATCCTGAAAATACGAAAACCACTCTGGCCAGTGCTGCTTTATCTGTGTAAATGTGACACTTGCCATCCACAAACGGCTTATTACTTCTCTGTTGAAAATAGCTTGCCACCGTTATTTTGGTATGAAGCTAGATGATCTAGACGAGCTATGGACATCTCATGTTGCGGAAACATCTGTTTTGAAAATTTACATACCTCTATCAGTAAAATTAGACGTTCAGTGCTGTTTCACATCCATCTGATTTGGAGGGAACCCACTAGTTTTGTAGATAACTGGTACTGCTGCTTGGTACTTGCTTTTCACGAAGGTCTATAAAGAAAGAAGAAGTTGAACTCTACAAAACCCAGCATCGCATCAGCTATCAGCCTAGTTCGACAATGGGATCATATGCCTGTACTGAATCCACCAGGAGAAAGCGGTGGGAACATCCTAGTCAGTAGCCTTTGCCCTGCCCAGTCAATAAGGAATTATCTTTCATCAGGTGTTTGCGAAACCCCGGCTGTTCAGTAAAGAATGTCAAATCAAACACCTTTCAGCCGCCTACATTTCCCAATTGTTATTTTATCGGGCTACCAATTGCAGCGATATATGCCCCGTTCTTCAAGCCCTTGTGTACAGACAACATTGGTATCTGTATGAAATACGTAATAAAAGGGGCGGTGCAAGTTTTAAAGTCAGTGGTAATACGTAGTAACATGTAACAATACCAAACTGTACAGGCAGCAACATTAAGATACAGATGAATTAAGGAATAAAATAAGCGTTGCACACTGTTATTAATATAAACCAGGGAACAAAATATATGAGTCACGTAATCGTAAAAAAGAACTACTAAATGAAGTTCTATATTGCATGTTATGCATGGATAATCAAGGTTTGATGCTAACGTCAATACCCGTGAAACAACTGGATCAGATCAATTATAGTCATAATCTGATGAGTACAAACTGAAGATAAAACATTTAATTACATGTTGTCATATAGCAGTATAACATAAACCACTTAGTGGAGGTCAACTCCACGACTATCTGTATCATCATGTTCCATATACAAATAACAACTAGTAGAACAAGAATATAAAGTTACATCAATACCGTATATCAGTCACAGATTCATAAGGTGTCACTTATTAAATAAAACATTTTTCATGAACCAAACTATGAATCTAATGTAATACACTATACCGAATTCCCACTAAGCAGCACGTAATGGAACAACCAACGTTATCACGAAAGTGATAAGTCCTCTGGTAAGCAGGCATGTGGCTGGGTGGTATACCAAACCTTAAGCTATGAAGTAAGTCGGAAGAAGAGTACTGCAGTACATACGCAGGATATTAGAAAGACACTCATTTCAATCAGAATAACCAAAGACACGTACATCTATATGTCATATAGCCCTTCAGCAGGCGGAGTTAAAAGATAGTATCACCAAAAAAACCATCAGAAAACATTTTTCAGAGTTTACCATACAATGTGTACTATGTCAGTCAGTTGGCGCCTTTATGAGGAGATGGTTAATTGAGAATATACACTCCTGGAAATGGAAAAAAGAACACATTGACACCGGTGTGTCAGACCCACCATACTTGCTCCGGACACTGCGAGAGGGCTGTACAAGCAATAATCACACGCACGGCACAGCGGACACACCAGGAACCGCGGTGTTGGCCGTCGAATGGCGCTAGCTGCGCAGCATTTGTGCACCGCCACCGTCAGTGTCAGCCAGTTTGCCGTGGCATACGTAGCTCCATCGCAGTCTTTAACACTGGTAGCATGCCGCGACAGCGTGGACGTGAACCGTATGTGCAGTTGACGGACTTTGAGCGAGGGCGTATAGTGGGCATGCGAGAGGCCGGGTGGACGTACCGCCGAATTGCTCAACACGTGGGGCGTGAGGTCTCCACAGTACATCGATGTTGTCGCCAGTGGTCGGCGGAAGGTGCACGTGCCCGTCGACCTGGGACCGGACTGCAGCGACGCACGGATGCACGCCAAGACCGTAGGATCCTACGCAGTGCCGTAGGGGACCGCACCGCCACTTCCCAGCAAATTAGGGACACTGTTGCTCCTGGGGTATCGGCGAGGACCATTCGCAACCGTCTCCATGAAGCTGGGCTACGGTCCCGCACACCGTTAGGCCGTCTTCAGCTCACGCCCCAACATCGAGCAGCCCGCCTCCAGTGGTATCGCGACAGGCGTGAATGGAGGGACGAATGGAGACGTGTCGTCTTCAGCGATGAGAGTCGCTTCTGCCTTGGTGCCAATGATGGTCGTATGCGTGTTTGGCGCCGTGCAGGTGAGCGCCACAATCAGGACTGCATACGACCGAGGCACACAGGGCCAACACCTGGCATCATGGCGTGGGGAGCGATCTCCTACACTGGCCGTACACCACTGGTGATGGTCGAGGGGACACTGAATAGTGCACGGTACATCCAAACCGTCATCGAACCCATCGTTCTACCATTCCTACACCGGCAAGGGAACTTGCTGTTCCAACAGGACAATGCACGTCCGCATGTATCGCGTGCCACCCAACGTGCTCTAGAAGGTGTAAGTCAACTACCCTGGCCAGCAAGATCTCCGGATCTGTCCCCCATTGAGCATGTTTGGGACTGGATGAAGCGTCGTCTCACGCGGTCTGCACGTCCAGCACGAACGCTGGTCCAACTGAGGCGCCAGGTGGAAATGGCATGGCAAGCCGTTCCACAGGACTACATCCAGCATCTCTACGATCGTCTCCATGGGAGAATAGCAGCCTGCATTGCTGCGAAAGGTGCATATACACTGTACTAGTGCCGACATTGTGCATGCTCTGTTGCCTGTGTCTATGTGCCTGTGGTTCTGTCAGTGTGATCATGTGATGTATCTGACCCCAGGAATGTGTCAATAAAGTTTCCCCTTCCTGGGACAATGAATTCACGGTGTTCTTATTTCAATTTCCGGGAGTGTAGATATCAAGGAATATACCAGACCACTGTGTCGGGGATTATCAGGGCATTAGAGATACAGGTGTACAGTCTGAACAAACACTCATGTCAACTAAAAAAAATTGTAGTTGCGGGAAAACGAACACTCGTCATGTACCATGAGAACAATGTGAAGATGGAAGAACTCACAACACTAACACCGTAATGTCAACAAATATAGCGTAACAGCCATCATGGTTACACCTCGAAGAATGAAGATAGGCAAGTAAGTACGTCAAGGCAACGTTAACCTGGTCATACAGGACTTGTCAAAAAACTAGAAAGAAACCAACAACACCTATGCTATCTCAAGAACAGTAACTTCACGGTCGTAGTGTAGCCTTGAAAAATGACGTTACAAACCAAGTAAGGAATATGTGTATTCCTGTCAATGTAGAAGGTCAGTAAACCGGTTTCATGTGTAGTTACATGTGAATTGTACGAAATTGTTGGCGGGAAGTACAACAATCACAATCTAAGTTATCTATCCCTCATAGAAAGGTCTCTCTTATATACAGTACAAATGGAAGCGTTACAATCAGCACTAAATTATAACCTGGAAACTATGTTAATATTTTCTAATATACAGGCAAACACAAAAGTAAAGAAGAACCCCATTTCAATATCAGTGAAAAAATAATCAGAAATTTAAAACTTCCAATCTGTTGTACATTAGTGTACAACCATTCTTGGGAATCCAAGCACGTGTACTTCAAGCAGATCAACTTTGTATGAAGGAAAACTGTTGTAAAAGCCATCGACAGTAGTCATGGTATAGAAACCCCTTTTGTGAATGAATGCTTAATACTATGGCATGAACTGAACGATGGGAGAAGAATCAGAAAAAGAAAGTGCATCCCTATAAGTTTGAGAGCAGTAAGTGTAATCAAGTTTCCTGCGTTAGAAAGCAGCAATAATAAATAAACCGTTGCAATGGTTCAAATGGTTCAAATGGCTCTGAGCACTATGGGACTCAACTGCTGAGGTCATTAGTCCCCTAGAACTTAGAACTAGTTAAACCTAACTAACCTAAGGACATCACAAACATCCATGCCCGAGGCAGGATTCGAACCTGCGACCGTAGCGGTCTTGCGGTTCCAGACTGCAGCGCCTTTAACCGCACGGCCACTTCGGCCGGCAAACCGTTGCAATGTAAAACTGTTAAACAAACTCATGGGACTCATGTCACCAACACATAAAGTGCTAAACAAATCGTAATGTCGCCTAAACGATTAATGCTAACTCAACAAAACCCCTGTAGAAAATGGGAGGGGGGGGGGGGGGGGGGGGGGGGAGGAACACACGACATATGAATGTTCAGCATAATCCACTGGTAGATCTAAATAAAGTTATTCTTTCGCCTTTACACATCAAACTTGGTTGCGTGACAAGCTGTGTAAAGGGAATGAATAAGGATGGAGACGAATTAGATACCTGAGAGACATTATTTTATTCCAGCCTGAAATTAAATTTATGTATTAAGTGCAAAAACAACGTAATGAACTGAGTTTTCTGGACCCATGTTTAGTACATGGTAAAATTAACTTTCGTATTTACAGGTAACCCACCATAACCGATGACGTCATTCATACCTCTTCTTGTCACACCTTTATGCACAAATAGCAATTATTTCACGCTATGATTGACCGCATTATTGTGGTGCCCCTAGCCCTTTCTGCTACTGCCACAGAACTTAATAACTCAATGTATTTAACAGTAAAAAATTGATCTCAGGCAAAGCTTGTACGAAAAAATATAAATACTAACGCAGAAAAAAGAATATAAATTCCTCTACATCCAATAAAATGGCCTTACTGTTAAGAAATC
Organism: Schistocerca americana; assembly: GCF_021461395.2. NCBI lineage: Eukaryota > Metazoa > Arthropoda > Insecta > Orthoptera > Acrididae > Schistocerca > Schistocerca americana. The sequence continues at coordinate 483,434,395 of NC_060124.1, read as the reverse complement.
ACTACAGTCCCATTTATAGGTGACATAACATATCGTATAGCCAATTTATTTAGGAAAGAACTTCACTGTGTCGTTTACCACCAATAATGCCACCAAGTTGCTCTTTATACATAATGAGAAACCTCCAACTGGTAAATTTGTCAAATTTAGAGTACATGAAATACAGTACAATATAAGTTCGAGTTTTTATGTAGGACTGATAGGGAGGGCATTTAAGACTCGCTTTTGTGAGCATTTGCTCAACAAAGATGGCAAGAATTCATATAAGTCAACTTTTGCAGAACATCTCAAAATACAGAAACACACTCTTCCTTCAATCCTTGCTGAGCGTGAACATTTGGTGTATAGTAGACAAGGGCTATAAGCTGAACCTTTCAGAAGGATTTGAAGCATATATGAATTCCTATCTAAATGCGGAAGGTTTGTTGAACGATCAACTTGCATTAAATACCAGATACTATTTTGATTGTATATCAGCTCTAATAAAATATGAAAATGAGACCATACCTTTTACATATTAGAACTGTGTGCAATGTTTTTTCAAGTGTATAGCGTATAAATTCTGTATGTACCTTATGAACTTTGGTTATATTTTATTTGCCTTTATGTACCTTCTTTGCTGCTAGAAAACAGGTTGATATACACATATATGTGATTAAGTGACTGTAAATTATCAATCTGTGTATAATGTAATCAAGTAAACTATGTAGATTTCTGGAAATTTCATGTTATTATGCTTCTACGACTACGATACTGGCATCTACTAAGTCAGGTTTCCATAATATAGTCTTATACTTCATATAAATGCATAGCCATCGTCCACAGATTTATAATATCCCTAATTCTGTCGGCTCCTGACGATGACAAATTAATTTGTGGAAATCTATGAAGTGTATTTGGAACTTTCGACTGAATTTTATACTGAAAAATCTACGAGACATGTTTCCACGGCTGAGTAGGAAGAAGTGAAGAAAAAAATATGGATTGATCCTGAAATTCACAAAATCTTAACTTAGTCCTCCGGTGCAGTGGGAAAAAGGCTTGTGATCCTTTAATAGTGACGTGAATTACCTTTGGATAACAGAAAGAGCTGCAAATTATGCTTAGATGGTGGAAAACCTGCTGGACAGTTATTGTCGCTTAGGCTGTAACGTGTTACTCAAAATCAAAATGCACGTTCTCCATTCGCATGTTTTTTAAAGATTACCTCGGTGCAATAAGTGATGAGCACGGAACGGTTCCACCAAAGCTTATCAACAAAGCGACGAAGGCATCAGGATCGGTGGAACTGTTCTGTGCTTGCATATTGTTGGACATTCCTTCGAGTTGAAACTTCCTGGCGGATTAAAACTGTGTGCCCGACCGAGACTCGAACTCGGGACCTTTGCCTTTCGCGGGCAAGTGCTCTACCAACTGAGCTACCGAAGCACGACTCACGTCCGGTACTCACAGCTTTACTGCTGCCAGTACCTCGTCTCCTACCTTCCAAACTTTACAGAAGCTCTCCTGCGAACCTTGCAGAACTAGCACTCCTGAAAGAAAGGATATTGCGGAGACATGGCTTAGCCACAGCCTGGGGGATGTTTCCAGAATGAGATTTTCACTCTGCAGCGGAGTGTGCGCTGATACGAAACTTCCTGGCGGATTAAAACTGTGTGCCCGACCGAGACTCGACCCGCGAAAGGCAAAGGTCCCGAGTTCGAGTCTCGGTCGGGCACACAGTTTTAATCCGCCAGGAAGTTTCATATCAGCGCACACTCCGCTGCAGAGTGAAAATCTCATTCTGGAAACATCCCCCAGGCTGTGGCTAAGCCATGTCTCCGCTATATCCTTTCTTTCAGGAGTGCTAGTTCTGCAAGGTTCGCAGGAGAGCTTCTGTAAAGTTTGGAAGGTAGGAGACGAGATACTGGCAGAAGTAAAGCTGTGAGTACCGGGCGTGAGTCGTGCTTCGGTAGCTCAGATGGTAGAGCACTTGCCCGCGAAAGGCAAAGGTCCCGAGTTCGAGTCTCGGTCGGGCACACAGTTTTAATCTGCCAGGAAGTTTCATATCAGCGCACACTCCGCTGCAGAGTGAAAATCCCATTCTGGAAACATCCCCCAGGCTGTGGCTAAGCCATGTCTCCGCTATATCCTTTCTTTCAGGAGTGCTAGTTCTGCAAGGTTCGCAGGAGAGCTTCTGTAAAGTTTGGAAGGTAGGAGACGAGGTACTGGCAGAAGTAAAGCTGTGAGTACCGGACGTGAGTCGTGCTTCGGTAGCTCAGTTGGTAGAGCACTTGCCCGCGAAAGGCAAAGGTCCCGAGTTCGAGTCTCGGTCGGGCACACAGTTTTAATCCGCCAGGAAGTTTCATATCAGCGCACACTCCGCTGCAGAGTGAAAATCTCATTCTGGAAACATCCCCCAGGCTGTGGCTAAGCCATGTCTCCGCAATATCCTTTCTTTCAGGAGTGCTAGTTCTGCAAGGTTCGCAGGAGAGCTTCTGTAAAGTTTGGAAGGTAGGAGACGAGGTACTGGCAGAAGTAATGCTGTGAGTACCGGACGTGAGTCGTGCTTCGGTAGCTCAGTTGGTAGAGCACTTGCCCGCGAAAGGCAAAGGTCCCGAGTTCGAGTCTCGGTCGGACACACAGTTTTAATCCGCCAGGAAGTTTCATATCAGCGCACACTCCGCTGCAGAGTGAAAATCTCATTCTATTCCTTCGAGGTGCCGGAGAATAAGATCAAAGAAGACATATAAAGAGAAGGCGCCATCGTCAATAGGAGACCATGTCTGTCTTTGATGTATTCTTTTGTATTCATGATTGTGTTGTTAAGTTAAATGTTGTCATTTCACATCACATTTTCATTTTAAATAATAAAGTTCAGCCAGTCTATAATAGTTCCATGTAATATTGTTAAACATTGCAGTTCGAAGTTCTTACGTTATTGCGTATCTTCTAAACTAGAGCTAATAAAAAATGACATTATTATTTTACGAACCCAAATTACTAGAGACCCACACCTTTCATTAAGGTCAAAATTTTTTTTGTTGTTGGCCTGCGTAATTTCGACATCAAACTCGCTGGTTACATGACGTTGACCCGTTACTTATTCATTCCAGTCTTCTGTTAGAGAGAAGAAATAATCAAATTAGTTTGTATTATAAAATGAAAGTACCACTGTTCGTTCGTTTTTAAAACGTGGGTATACAAATATTAATGAGAGATATGTCAGAATTTTACTGTAATGTGTATCACAGAATCACTGCGACCTCAGAGTTCCTGTAATTAAATGCACACATCGAAAAAAAGTTTTGTATCACCTCCGGGCCGAGAGTTCTGGAACCTGTAAAGAAAAATGGAATACAGATTACCATAAACATCATTTCCGCCCTTTTTATTGCTCATGAAAACCACACATTACATGTTGTACCACCATACAGCGAGACCTTCAGAGGTGGTGATCCAGATTTCTGTACACACCATTACCTCTAATATCCAGTAGCACGTCCTCCTTGATACATGCCTGTATTCGTCGTGGCATACTATCCACAAGTTCATCAAAGCACTGTTGGTCGAGACTGATCCACTCCTTAACGGCGATTCGGCGTAGATCCCTCAGAGTGGTTGATGGGTCACATCGTTCATAAACAGCCCTCTTCAATCTATCCCAGGCATGTTCGATTGGGTTCATGTCTGGAGAACATGCTAGCCACTCTACTCGAGCGATGTCGTTATCCTGAAGGAAGTCATTCACAAGTTGTGCTGATACGGTTGCACTGTCGGTCGGAGGATGGCATTCATATAGCGTACAGCCGTTACGGCAACTTCCGTGACCACCAGCGGAGTTCGTCGGCCCCACATCAGGCGACCCCAAAACAGCAGGGAACCTCCATCTTTCTGCACTCACTGTACAGTAAGTCGTTCGGCCTGACCGGGTTCCTCCGAGCCTTAATCCATAGGTAGCGGTCATCGACTGCAGTAGTAGCCCTTGGGCGGCCTGAGTGAGGCATGTCATGGACAGTTTTTCTCTCTCTGTGTCTCCTCGACGTCGGAACAACATCGCTTCGGTTCACTCCGAGACGCCTGGACACTTCCCTTGTTGAGAGCCCTACGTGGCACAGAGTAACAATGCGGACGCGAACGAACCGCGGCATTGACCGTCTAGTCATGGTTGGCCGGCCAGGTCGGCCGAGCGCTTCTAGGCGCTACAGTCTGGAACCGCGCGACCGCTGTGGTCGCAGGTTTGAATCCTGCCTCGGGCATGGATGTGTGTGATGTCCTTAGGTTAGTTAGGTTTAAGTAGTTCTAAGTTCCAGGGGATGATGACCTCAGAAGTTAAGTCCCATAGTGCTCAGAGCCATTTGAACCATTTTTTCTAGTCGTGGTTGAACTACAGGCAACACGAGCCGTGTACCTCCTTCCTGGTGGAATGACTGGAATTGATCAGCTGTCGGACCTCCTCCGTCTAATAGGTGCTGCTCATGCATGGTTGTTTACATCTTTGGGCAGGTTTAGTGACATCTCTGAACAGTGAAAGGGACTGTATCTGTGATACAATACCCACAGTCAACGTCTTTCTTCAGGAGTTCAGGGAACTGGGGTGATGCAATACTTTTTTTGATGAGTGTAGTTTTAGTTCCCATTTTAAGACTGTCTGGTGGTATTTGAACCAGATATTACACTGCTATTTTTCCTGGAAAGTTCTAAAAAATATTGATATTCTATAGAGTTTCTGAGAAGTTTTACAGTTCAGTTAGACCAAACTATGACTTAAATGTGATTCCAATTGTCACCAATCAGTCCAGCATCCGATAAGAAATTGAAACCGTCGTTTTCGGTTTTTGTGTCACCATCACCACCTTTCTACCCAAGGGGATGCAAGCGATTTCTGTTCCCCACAATCCTTTTTTCCGAGTCATTAAGCAATAGGAGTTTGACTGAAACGGCTTCCGGAGCTCAAAGTTTCAACTCACATATGTAATCTCCATTTGTCGGCTTTGCTTACTCAACAATATTTTATGGTTAATTATCATATGTAGCAAATCCGGTTCAAATGCTTCTTTCGTTCCAGGATTCTGTTGAAAGAGGCACCGAACGTGTACACAGGTTATTTGTTATTTTAAATGTACCCCATATTCCTGCAGGAGATATTGTCAAAAACAGGGAAAAAAGTGCTGTAAACATATATCCTGTAGCAAAGACTTGTGATGTACGCCACTTGGTCATAATGTTGACTACGTTGATTACCACAGGTAACACTACTTTTAATGATTAATGAAAACCACCTCTGCTATATTACTACCCATTTTTTGAGTTAGGACAGGTTTCATTCGTTGAACATCTTCAGGTTCCCGAGTTGCAGGTTGCAAACTGAAGATGTTCAGAGAAAGAAGCGATCAAAAGACAATGCGTGTGTAATAATGATGCTGAGTTGTGGCTCATCATATACATTTATTCATATTCGCAGTTCATTATCTGCTAGAGTGCAGTGAAAAAGGTCACTGGCAGGCTCAGTACTTTCTGTTAGCCTCCGGGTGTGATCTTTGATATTAAGAAATTTGCTAGTGCAAAACCGTGTTTAAAGCACAATGCGTAATTTTTAATTTTGTTGCATATCATAGGAATGGACAGGAGTTGTGTTCGCTGTATGATGACACAGGAGGGGCTCGCCGCAATTTGCCAACAGCTGAAGACGCTTTAGGCCACCATATGTGCAGGCTGCTGCCTGGGGTGCAGCGGCGGCAGAGAAACTGGCGGAGTGCGTGGATCACCTTAATTGTACACTGCTGGCCACCGTAAATGCAACACCAAGAAAGACAAGAGGTAGCACAACAAAATTTATTTTGTAGATAACATGTTGACCAAGTATCAAATGATTACGTTTACAGACGTCTGTGACATGTGGTTCCTGCCAGAATCAGTAGCCAGAGTAGCCGCCATTGTTGGAGATCACCGCTGCCACACGTCTCGGCATTGAGTCAAAGAGACGTTGGATGTGTTGCTGGGGTACAGCAGCCCAAGCAGCTTCCACACATTGCCAAAGATCATCTCGTGTGGCAGCTGGGGATATAATCTGGGTCACTCGTTGAGCAACCATGGACCACATGTTTTCTATCGGCGAAAGATCCGGAGAGCGAGCCGGCCAGGGAAGCAATTCAATCTGGTTATTGACGAAGAACCTTTGGACAATGCGTGCCACGTGTGGTCGCGCATTATCCTGTTGAAATATGGCTGTGGCCGAGCCCTGAAGGTAAGGAAGGACAACTGGCTCCAGCACCTCGGATATGTAGCGCCGGCTATTTAAAGTACCGGCAATGCGTACTAGAGGCGTGCGAGAGTAATATCCAATACCGTCCCATACCATAATACCCGGTGCAAGACCAGTGTGGCGGTGCATAATGCAGCTGTCCAGCATCCTCTCTCCACGGTGTCTCCACACTCGAATCCGACCATCGTGGTGCTGCAGACAGAAGCGTGCCTCGTCAGTAAAGACAACGTCATTCCATTCTGCCGTCCACATCCGTCTGTCATCACACCATTGGCGACGGAGACGTCTGTGGTTCTGCGTCAATGGTAGACGAAGCAATGGACGTCTTGCGGACAGACCACTCTGCTGTAAACGGCGTCGAATGGTACGCGCAGACACTGGATGATTCGTTACAGACGCAATGTGCTGTGCTATGGTTCGGGATGTCACTGAGCGATCCGTCACTGCCATGCGCACAATTTGCCTATCAGCACGTGCAGTGGTGCACCGAGGTTAATGCGATCGACCACGTCGGTCCGTCGTACCCTCCTGCATCCAACGGTCACATATCCGCATTACAGTTGTTTGGTTTCGTCCAACACGACTAGCGATTTCTCTGTATGATAATCCACAATCTCGGTAAGTATCTGTCGAACTCGGATACTTGATCAAAAGATGTTCGCTGTTGTCCACGATTCATAACTGATCGTCTTGTGAAACAACCAGAAGGTAAACACACGTGCCGAACGCACACTCGTCGAAATCGCCAAGCCTTAAATGGCGCTATGAGGTGGCGCCACAGGCGCGCGTGATGTGCGTCTGCGCTGAAATTCTAATCAGTTGCATATCTCATCGCTGCAAACTCATGGTGTAAATTTCACTCGATTCGGATGCTTCCTTGAGGGTGTTGCATTTACGGTGGCCAGCAGTGTAGTTTGCTTGGCCAAGGGACTCTACTGCAGGGGCAACGTCCAGCGTACGTGATGCGGGGGGACTACACTCACCTCAGGGTGAGTAGCAGGTTGTCACCCTTCAGCAGATTCTTAGCATACATTGGCAGACGTGTTTGTTAGTGATTGGGAACTCAAAGGTTACGCGTGCTGTGAAGCCAGAATCCATGGTTGGAAAGAAATCCAATGTGCATTTGGTTTCTCTGCCGAGGATCCTCATCTGATATACGGAGTCGGCCATGCCTGCGGCCATAGTGTGTAAGAGGTACAGTCATCTGCTAGTTGTTGCTTATGTAGTCACCAGTGACGCCTGTCACTTGGGTTATGAGGCCAGACTCAGTTCCTACAGACGTCTGGTGTAGTTGGTGAAGACTATTGACTTCGCTCAGTGGGGTGCAAGTAGAGCTTATAGTTTTCGTTCTCGTACCCGCATTCGATCGGGATCCTTTAGAGCTAAGTGGAGACTCACAACTGGAAGTTCCATAGATACTGTGATGGTTCTGGTAGCATATTTCTGGACCTGCGCTAGAGGGCAGAGAAATGTAACGTGCCTCTAGATAGGTCATTGTAGGTCAGTGAATCACTATATGGAGAAAGCAGCTACTTGGGCAGGAACGTGCTTGTGAAGTGTACACGCCTTTTTCATTCATTTTTTAAATAAGGCAAATTCCTTTTAGAAGAATTTGAAACATATATGCACAACCTTGTTGCACTCTTAATGTTACCACACTGGCTTTTAATATCAGGATGTTTTGACTTTCCTGTATGCTGAGTCTGTTCTTCCGACAACCCTTTTTCGATTTCTTCGCATTTTTCATGCAGTCATCTCGTCTTAGCTTCCCTGCACTTCCTATTTGTTTCATTCCTCTGCGACTGATATATCTGTATTCATCGATCAAATGAAGTATTTCTTCTATTACCCACGGTTTCGTCGCAGTGACCTTCTTTGTACCTATGTTTTGCTTTCCAACTTCTGTGATGGTCCTTTTTAGAGATGGCCGTTGCTCTTCAAGTGTACTGCCTACTGAGCTATTCCTTATTGCTGTATCTACAGCCTTAGAGAACTTCAAGTTCAGCTCGTCATTCCTTAGTACTTCAGTATCCCTGTTCTTTGGGCTTTGATTCTTCCTTGCTAATGTCTTAAACTTCAGCCTATTCTTCATCACAACTATATTGTTATCTGAGTCTATATGCTTTCCCCTGGCTACGCCTTGCAATCCAATAGCTGATTTCGGAATCTCTGATTGACCATGATATAATCTAACTGAAATCTTCCCGTAGAACCCAGCCATTTCCAAGTATACCTCCTCCTCTTGTGATTCTTGAACAGAGTAGTGGCTATTACGAGCTTAAACTTGTTACAGAACTCAGTTAGTCTTTCTCCTCTCTCATTCCTTGTCCCAAGCCCATATTCTCCTGTAACCTTTTCTTCTAATCCTTCCCCTACAACTACATTCCAGTCTCCCATGGCTATTAGATTTTCGTCTCCCTTTACGTACTGCATTACCCTTTCAATATCCTCATATACTTTCTCTCTCTCTTCGTCTTCAGCTTGCGACGTCGGCATCTATACCTGAACTATCGTTGTTGGTATTGGTTTGCTGTCGATTCTGATAAGAACAATCCTATCACTGAACTGTTCACAGTAACACACTCTCTGCCCTACCTTTCTATTCATAACGAATCCTACTCCCGTTATACCATTTTCTGGTATTGTTGTTATTACCCTATACTCATCTGATCAGAAATCCTTGTCTTATTTCCATTTCACTTCACTGACCTCTACTATATCTAGATTGAACCTTTGCATTTCCCTCTTCAGATTTTCTAGTTTCCCTTGTACGTTCAAGCTTCTGACATTCCATGCCCCGATTCGTAGAACGTTATCCTTTCGTTGATTATTCAATCTTTTTCTGATTGTAACCTCCCCGTTGGCAGTCCCCCCCCCCCCCCCCCCCCCGGAGATCCAACTGGAGGACTATTCCGGAATCTTTTGCCAATGGAGAGATCATCATTACGCTTTTCAATGACACGATACACTGTGGATACACGTTACGTGTCTTTAATGCAATGGTTTCCATTGCCTTCTGCATCCTCATGCCGTTGATCACTGCTGATTCTTAGGCCTTTAGGGGCAGTTTTCCACCCCTAGGGCAAGAGAGTGTTCTAAAACTCTGTCCGGTCCTCCGCACTTTTTGACAAGATCGTTGGCAGAACTATGGTGGCTTCTTATGCCGGAAGTCTTCGGCCGCCAATGCTGATTATTAATCGAAATTTAAACAGTGGCGGGATTCGAGCCCGGGACCTAGGAAGTTTTGATTACTAATCAAAGACGCTACCCTTTTTTTAAAAAAAATCTCATTTTGTTCGTTATATCTGCTCGCGGCGGACGTCGCAAGACACCCGTTTCAGTTCGTCGTTGACCCATTAACTCAGTTTTTTTATTACAGAGGGTAGCTAACCCTCTGACCGAACACGCTGAGTTACCGTGCCGGCGCCCCTAGACCACGAGTGAAGAGTTATGTTTTAAGATCTCTGAGGCCATAGATACTGCAATAATGACTAACTCGGGAGGCAGTTCAGTTGAAGAGGAATGGACAACACCAAAGGGGCAATCACTGATGCTGGAAAGAAAAACATAGGTACAAGAAAGCTAACAGCAAAGAAAAGATGGGTAATAGAAGAAATAATTCAGTTGATCGATGAAAGAAGGAAGGACAAAAATGTCAAAGGAAATTCAGAAATGAAGAAATACAAGTCACTTAAGAATGAAATAGATAGGAAATGCAGGGAAGCTAATGCAAAATGAGTGCATAGAAATCTAAAGAAATCGAAGTCAAAACAACCTTCGGTGAAATTAAAAGCAGGGGCGGCAGCTGGTAAGAGCTGATAGTAGGGTTCGAGTGTGGCGCAGACCACACGAAGCCATAAACCCAAATTGTCATCAACGCAATGTGCAAATTTTTGGTGGCTCCATAATACAGGTTATGTTGACTGTGTTTACATGGAATGGACTGGGTCCTCAGGTCCATTTAAACCGAACATTGACTGAAAATGGTTATGTACAGCTACTTGGAGACCATTTGCAGCCATTCATCGACTTCATGTACCCTAACAACGTTTCGGATGACACAGTTGTTCGCGACTGGTTTGAAGAACATTCTGGACAACTCAAACGCATGACTTGGCCACACAGGTCGCCCGACATCAATCCCATTGAACTTTCATGAGACATAATCGAGGGGTCAATCCTACACCGGCAACACTTCCGCAGTTATGGACGGCCATAGAGGCGTCGTGGCTCAGTATTTCAGCGTGGTACAATCAACGACTTGCTGAGTCCATGCCATGTCGAGCTGCTGCACTGGCCAGGGCAAAAGGAGATCCGATCAGAAGTTAAGAGGTGTCACATAACTTTGGCCGCTCAGTGTACATTCTCATAAATTTCTTCCTCTGGTTTGGTCGATGTTTGATACTAGCAGACGTCCCTTGTTCAGAAATGCCCACATTGACTGTGTTACTCTGCTTTTATGTCCCCCTTGCTTCATCCGTGATGTGCTATATCCAAGGTAGTTGAATTCCTTAACTTCGTCTACTCCGCGGTCCCCAATTTTTATGTAATTTTATCACTATCTCATTTCTACTTCTTCTCTTTACTTTCGTCTTTCTTCGGCGTGCTCTCAATTCATTTTCTATACTCATTAGATCGTCCATTTAATTCAGAACGCTGTAATTCTGTTCAGCTTCACTGAGGATAGCATTGCCATTCAGCGTAAATTTTATGGGACTCTTGATTCTTTCTTTTTTTCCGTCCGTCATTGTTTCTTCGATGTATTGTTTGAGCAGTAGGCGGGAAAGTGCGTTTCTCAGACTTATAACCTTTATAATCGGAGCACATCGTTCTTGATCTTCAGTTCTTATCCTTGCATACATTGTATGTTATCCTCCTTTCCCCTCAGCTTACTCCTTTTTTTGTTAGAACTCCAAATGTCTTGCACCATTTTACATTATCGAACGCTTTTTCCATGTCGACAAATTCTACGAATGTGTCTTGATTCTTTTAAAGTCTTGTTTCCATCATCAAACGCAGTGTCATAACTGGTTCTCTGATACCCTTGCCTTTCAGTAGTCCAATCTGATCATCTAACACTGGAGTAGCCAAGCTTGACCGTACCTCCCAGTAATGGGAGCTCCAGCTTTCACGGTGGACGGCAGAAGCTAGCGATTTAAAAACATTTTCTGTGTTATCGATAGCTACGATGCAACGCCAAGGTTGGTACTACGACACCGACACCGACGCCAGCGCCCTCTAGCCGGCTCTGTGGAGATGTACGAGCGTCGCTCCGGATTCAGTCCATTTGATTCCGAGGAGACTACCTGTTTCTACTTCATAGGGGGCCATTACTGACTTTGTTACTTCAATGATAGTTTGTCCCACTACTAGTGGCTATTAACGTCGGTGCCTATACAGTTTCGCACCTATGGCCTCCTCAGTGCAAAGTACGTATGTCACTGACCAATTTTCTCCATTAAATGTAATTTCACGTAAAAAGCTCTACCGAGAATTTTACCTAACCTGCTGCTACTCACTTCCTACATTCGGCCTAACCATTCAGTTTACAGGAGCAGACACACGCGCCGCCTGCCAGACGGGATACAAAATTTTCATTAGATTTATGTGAAATTATTATTTAAAGTATTTGGTAAGTAATTGTTGTTGTATGTTTTTGCTTGCTGTAACTCTTTTTTTACAAATTGCTGTAACCCTTTTTATAAATTTTGTAAAGTAAAGCTTCTTCCCCGCTTTATAGATCAGTATTACTGGACTGCCGGTGGGTGGTTAGAAATTTTTTCTTCGAAGAACGATACAAAAGAGCAGTAGATAAGAAAGGTTGACTACCCCTGATCTAACACCCCTTCAATTTCCGTTTGCATTGTTCTGTGTAGTATTCTTGTCGGAAATCACGTAACTTTAATTGTGCAGTTGTCAATTCAGATCTTATGACTACCGTCGTACAAGATTCAGTGACCCCAACAGAACTCACGAAGAAAAACGAACAACATGGAATGAACCTCGCCTCTGTGTTTACGCTGCGCTCCCGTCAGGATGTGACGTCTCGCTACTCTGCCTCGACACAACACGCCGCCTGCACCTCGTCATATTTCCAGGCCTGTGTTCCCGAAAGGCAGAAACGGCATTCCGCCCTCTGCAGCCTTGCTTCTCTGCGATATTAAATTCGCACACACGGCCGGCGTTTTGACAAGAGCAAGCAGCCCGCGGAAAGGGAACGAAAGCCGGGTTTCGCTCACTCAGTCGTTGCCGGGAATTCTAGGGATGCGCGGCATCTCGGAGGTTTTAGTGGTACAGTAGCGCATTGCATTTCACCTGGCAGCGATTCCAGGAGGAAAGGCAATAACCGAGTATGTATTCCAGCAACGCTTAACTCCTCACACAAACATGCAGTCATCGATGTACGGGGTACTTTGACGTAAAAAGCTTCAGTTGCGTGCACAGAGTACTACATGGAAAAAAGTCTGAGTTAACACAGATTCGCAAACCGAATCGTTTGTAGCATAATTGCGATTTCTGTGGTGTCACCGCCAGACACCACACTTGCTAGGTGGTAGCCTTTAAATCGGCCGCGGTCCGTTAGTATACGTCGGACCCGCGTGTCGCCACTGTCAGTGATTGCAGACCGAGCGCCGCCACACAGCAAGTATAGTCTAGAGAGACTCCCTAGCACTCGCCCCAGTTGTACAGCCGACTTTGCTAGCGATGGTTCTCTGCCTGCATCCGCTCTCATTTGCAGAGACGACAGTTTAGCATAGCCTTCAGCTACGTCATTTGCTACGACGTAGCAAGGCGCCAAATTCAGTTACCATGTATCCTGAACAGATAATATTGTGAATCATGCACCGTCAAGAGCGACTTTCATCATTAATGGATTAAAGTTAAGTATCAAACTAATTACGTCCGCTTTCTGAATTCTAATTCCTTGTCATGTTCCAGACCTCACGTCAGTGTAGTTCTTCCCTCCTCACGGCAGCCTGCGTGAGCTAAAACGCGTGCATTTCGGCCTCCTCTAGTAACACGGTATTGGCCGGCCAGAGTGGCCGTGCGTTTCTAGGCGCTGCAGTCTGGAGCCGAGCGACCGCTCCGGTCGCAGGTTCGAATCCTGCCTCGGGCATGGATGTGTGTGATGTCCTTAGGTTAGTTAGGTTTAATTAGTTCTAAGTTCTAGGGGACTGATGACCTCAGAAGTTAAGTCGCATAGTGCTCAGAGCCATTTAACACGGTATTGGCTCTTCAGCCAACACAACAATTTCGTTGTTACCAGCTACTATTGACGTGATCCTGGGTGAACTCAGCATGATGGTCCGTAATGTGACCTTTGTTTACATTTTGGGGCCGTAAAGTTGTGAACAGAATGTGTACAACAGTGCAGTACACGGTCCGGGTGCCACATGCGTCAGTTGTTGGCGGAACGTTAGCTGTGGTAGTAACGCGGATCATTAAAATAACGAAGAGTATGTGGATATGCATTTCATATATGGTAGGGCTAATGCAGATGCACGGGGGGCAGCCTCACATATACGTAATACACAGCAACGAATGTATAACGTTTTATGAATCCCCCGCATACTGCAGAAAACGTGAGTCAGCAATTTACTGTGCTTGGTGCTACAAAGCTGTGAAAGCGTATCGACAACATATGACGAGAAAATATTTACAACCACATACTGTTATATGACTGAACATGTATTAAACAATATCATCTTCATTTCACAATACATATTGATACGTACACTTTATTTGGACAAGTACACTGAAGCTCTAAATAAACTGGTATGGACATGTGCATTCAAGTACACAGATATGTAAACAGACAGAATACGGCGCTGCAGTGGGCAACGCCTATATACGACAACAAGTGCCTGGCGCAGTTGTTAGATCAGTTACTGATGTTACAATGGCTGGTTATCCACATTTAAGTGAGTTCGAACGTGGTGTTATAGTCGGCGCACAAGTGATGGGACCAGCATCTCCGCGGTAGCGATGAAGTGCGGATTTTGCCGTACGACCATTTCATGTGTGTATTCTGAATATCAGGAATCCGGTAAAACATCAAATCTCCGATATCTCCGCGACCGGAAAAAGATCCTGAAAGAACGGGACCAACGACGACTGAAGAGAATCGTTCAATGTGATAGAAGTGCAAACCATTCGCATATTGCTGCGGATTTCACTGCTGGGTCATTAACAAGTGTCAGCTTGTGAAACATTCAAGGAAACATCGATATGGACTCTCGGAGCCGAAGGCCCACTCATGTACCCTTGATGACTGCACATCACAAAGTTTTACGCCTCGCCTGGGCCCGTCAACACCGATCTTGGACTGTTGATGGCTGAAAACATGTTGCCTGGTCGGACAAGTCTCGTTTCAAATTTTATCGAGTGAGTGGACGTGTACGGGTATGAATCATGTCAGCAGGAGACTGTTCAAATTGGTGGAGACTCTGTAATGGTATAGGGCGTATGCTGTTGGAGTGATATCGGACCTTTGATAAATGTAGATAAGACTCTGTCAGGTGACACGTTCGTAAACATCCTGTCTGATCACCTGCAGCCATTCATGTCCAGCAGGACAGTGCGACATCCCTCACATCCACCTTCTGAACAGGCTCAGAACGGAAACTGCAAGATCAACGCATAATTTGCAGAAATTGAGTTATATCACATCATCTGCCCTTTGTGGCTGTGCAGTTCAGTAATCTACAGAGAACTGATACCAACATAGACGATGTCCTCCAAGGTGTACCATTGATACTGTGATGTCCGCTAGCTCTGAAGCCGTAGTGATCGCCAAATACTGGGCTGAATTTGCCTAGTTTGTTATGGAAAGATATAAAATCTTTCGTTTCAACATTCCTGTAATGCATTCTTAAAATTCAAAATTATCAATAGTTTGTGAGCGATTGTCACTAAGGAGTTCAACGAACTATACGAATGTAGATTATGTCCTGCATGATGTTCCACTGTCTTCAACTTTAAATTAGCAATTAGTTTATAAGTGCTATACATATTTTAGTCCGCAGCTCGTGATCTTGCGGTAGCGTTCTCGCTTCTCGCGCACTGGGTCCCGGGTTCGATTCCCGGCGGGGTCAGGGATTTTCACTGCCTCAAGATGACTGGGTGTTGTTGTGTCGTCTTCATCATCATCATCGTTCATCCCCATTACGGTCGGAGGAAGGCAATGGCAAACCACCTCCGCTAGGACCTTGCCTAGTACAGCGGTGCGGGTATCCCGCATCGCCCCTACGCTCCTCGGAGAATGGGACCTCATCACCATCATCACCATACATATGTATGGTGATGATGGTGAAGTTAATGCTTTTAACACAAATAAATCATAAAAGCCCACATTTATCAAGATGCGCTGATAGACGAATTTCTCATCGTCGGAATATACATTGCAAGGACACGGCAGCAAGATTTCTAATCTTGATAGTCGTATTGCATAGCTTGGCTTCTCTTGGAATTTTAGTTCTAAGCCTTCAGTGTCATATACATGTTTGCACAAAAAGACTGGCAGTAGCCTGTAGAAACTCATTATATGGAAGTAAAGCTGCCAACCATGTGTAGCAGCTTTCATGAACTATTCGTTTCAAACCGGACATAGAACTTGGTTTCTGCCTTCTTTGTTCGCTGCCACGAATCGGGTTAGGACTATATCATGAAATTTAGTAGAGCTTGTAAACAATTGGCGCGCTTTACAGTTTGCCTCCATTGTATTCAACTAATACGTACGTGGCCTCTAGTCTTTCCATATAGGATATAAAATCTGATTCTCTGAACACACTATACTGCCACTAACTAGTAATAGCTCGGCACAGAATGTACACTCCACAACACCTTGCTGGCTAAATGTAGCTCGAGATGTCACGTTTGCTCCATGAAATTCCGCTTAACACAAAACGTTTCCGACCTGAGCGGATGAGTTCATTCAGATATCTGGCAGCTAGCGTATCTCCTTACACCTGACTGATATATTCCGCGCGATGCACAGCTACACCCACACATAAACTTACAATATATAGCAGATGAACTATATATTGCAGCTGTAGGGATAATTGTTGTCAGTTGATACCAAGGTGCCGAACTAGATGTGTGGAAAAGTTTCACAAACACATTTTCAAGAATTATTATACAGACAACACATCAGTCTTCTGACTGGTTTGATGCGGCCCGCCACGATTTCCTCTACCGTGCCAACCTCTTTATTTCAGAGTAGCACTTGCAGCACACGTCCCCAGTTACTCGGCGCATGTATTCCAATCCCTGCCTTCCCCTACAGTTTTTGCCCTCTACAGCTCTCTCTAGTACAATGGAAGTAATTCCCTGATGTCTTAACAGATCTCCTGTTATCCTTTCACTTCTCCTTGTCAGAGTTTTCCACACATTCCTTTCCTCTCCGATTCTGCGCAGAACCTCCTCATTCCTCAGATTAACAGGCCACCTAATTTTCAACATTTGTCTGTAACACCACATCTCAAATGCTTCGATTGTCTTCTTTTCTGGTCTTCTGATAGTCCATATTTCACTACCATACAATGCTGTGCTCCATAAGTACATTCACAGAAATTTCTCCCTCAAATTAAGGCCAATGTTTGATGCTAGTAGACTTCTCTTGGACAGGAATGTGCTTTTTGCCACTGGTAGTCTGTTTTTGGAGTCGTCCTTGCTCCGTCCGTCATTCGTTATTTTGCTGCATAGGTAGCAGAATTCATTAACTTCATCTACTTGGTAACCATCAACCCTGACGTTAAGTTTCTCGCTGTTGTCATTTCTCCTACTTATCATTACTTTCGTCTTTCTTCGATTTACTCTCAGCACATTTTCTGTACTCATTAGACCGTTCATTCAACTCAGCAGATCCTATAATACTTCTTCACATTCACTTCGGATAGCATTGTGATTAGCGAACCGCATCATTGATATCCTTTCACGTTGAATTTTAATTCCGCTCCTGAACATTTCTTTCATTTCCATCATTGCTTCTTCTATTTACAGATTGAACAGTAGGGGCGAAAGACTACATCCCTCTCTTATACCCCTTTCAATCCGAGCGCTTCGTACTTTGTCGTCCACTCTTATTATTCCCTCTTGGCTTTGTACTTCTTGTATATTACTCGCCTCTCCCTATAGCTTAGCCCTATTTTTTTTAAGAATTTCGAACATCTTGCATACTTTTACATTAAATTACCAAATATGTAGCAAGCAGTCGCAAAATCATGTTTTATTTATTCACTTTTGCAAATCGATTTCAACTGATTAACAGCCATCATCGGTGCTTTCAACCAGTATGTGCACTGAATATTAGTTTACTGCACATTTGGTAATTTTATGGTTTGCGGTCGCTGCGCGATTTGGGAACCACATGGAGCCCACCATTCTTCACATTTACATTGTCGAAAGCTTTTTCCAGGTCGGCAAATCCTTGAATGTGTCTTGATTTTTCTTTATTCTTGCTTGTGCCTTTACCTTTCCTAAAGCCAAACTGATCGTTATCTAACACATCCTCAGTTTTTTCTTCCAGTCTTCTGCATATTATTTTTGTCAGAAAGTTGCGTGATTCATCTGTTAAGCTGATTGTGCGATAGTTCTCGTACTTTTTAGCTCTTACAGCCTTCGCAGTAGCGTGGATGATATTTTTCCGAAAGTCATATAGTATGTCGCCAGACTAATACATTCTACATTCCAACGTGAACAGTCGTTTTCTTGCCACTTCCCCCAGTGATTTTAGGAATTCTGATGGAATGTTATCTATCCCTTTTGCCTTGTTTGATCTTAGGTCCTCAAAAGCTCTCTTAAATTCTGATTCTAATACTTGATTATTATATCTTGTAAATAAAGACTCCTGTTCCTTCTTCTGCCACATCAGACAAATCTTCCCCCTCACAGAGACCTTCAATGTACTCTTTCCATCTATCCGCTCTCTCCTCTGCACTCAACAGCGAAATGCTCGTTGCGCTCTTAACGTTACAATCCTTTTTTTAATTTCAGCGAAGGTTTCCTATATGCTAAATCAGTCCTTCCGACAATCATTTCTCGTCAGATTTCTTCACATTTTTCATGCAGCCATTTCGTCTTAGCTTCCCTGCACTTCCTATCAGTTTCATTCCTCAGCGACTTCTATTTCTGTATTCCTACATTTCCCTGAACATTTTTGTATTCTTTCTTTCATCGATCAGCTGAAGTATTTCTTCAGTTACCCATGGTTTCTTCGCAGTTACTTTATTTGCACCTATGTTTCTCTTTCCAGCTTGTGTTATTTTCCTTTTTAGAGATGTCCATTCCTCTTCAACTGTACTCCTTGCTGAGCTATTGCTTATAGCTGTTTCTATAGCCTTAGACAATTCAAGTGTATCTCGTCATTTCTTAGTACTTCCGTACCCCATTTCTTTGCGTGTTGATTCTTCCTGAATAATGTCTTAAATTTCAGCCTACTCTTCATCACCACTGCACTGTCATCTAATCTATATATGCTCCTGGGTATGCCTTACAATCTAGTATCTGATTTCGGAGTGTCTGTCGGATCATGATGTAGTAACACCCGGCTTTTTCCAAGTATACCGTCTCTTCTTGTGATTATTGAACAGAGTATTCGCTATTACAAACTGAAATTTATTAAATTACTCAATTAGTCTTTCTCATCTCTCGTTCCTTGTCCCACTCCCAAATTCTTCTATAACCCTTCCTTCCATTCCTTCCCCTACAACTGCATTCCAGTCCCTCATAACTATGAGATTTTCATCTTCCTTTACGTAATGTATTAGCCTTTCCTCATATACTTTCTCTATCTATTCGTCTTCAGCTTGCGACGTCGGTATGTAAACCTGAACTATCGTTGTCGGTGTTGGTTTGCTGTCGATTCTGATAAGAACAACCCTATCACTGAAATGTTCACAATAACACACTCTCTGCCCTATCCCCTGTCCATAACGAATCCTACTCCTGATATACGATTTTCTGCTGCTGATGATATTACCCTATACTCACCAGACCAGAAATCTTTGTCTTCTTTCCATTTCATTTCAATAACACAATCTCCAGACTAAGCCTTTGCATTTCCTTTTCAGATTTTCTAGTTCCCTACCACGCTCAAACTTCTGACATTCAACATATCGATTCCTAGAACGTTATGCTGTCATTGGTTATTCAGTCTTTTCTCATGGTCACTTCCCCCTTGGCAGTCCCGTCCCGGAGATCCGAATGGGGAACCATTCGGGAATCTTTTGCCAGTGGAGAGATGACCATGATACTTTTTGAATTACGGGCCACATGTCCCGTGGCTACACGTGATTATGCTGTCATTGGTTATTCAGTCTTTTCTCATGGTCACTTCCCCCTTGGCAGTCCCGTCCCGGAGATCCGAATGGGGAACCATTCGGGAATCTTTTGCCAGTGGAGAGATGACCATGATACTTTTTGAATTACGGGCCACATGTCCCGTGGCTACACGTGATGTGTCTTTAATGCAATGGTTAATTGCCTTCTTGCGTCATCATGCCGTTGATCACTACTGATTTTTCACCTTCAGTGAGACAAAGACGAAGTAGAAATACTTCACCAGTTGCATAAACTGCACCGCTAATCCCGATTATACGTATTATTTATACTGATCGTGAAGTTCTCGCTGCGAGAGAAAATTATACGCTATTGATGTAACCGACTTTCTGATTAACACTGCTACTAGTGTATTAATATGATCACTAACACTAGTTATGGTATTCGTTTCACTTTATCTGTTATTAGGTAATGATTCTGTTGTCTCGTGATGTGAACAAAGATGGGAGTCGGGTTTGAAGTCACAGATGTATTCGCTCGTTTAGCTCAAGATCTAACCCAAAGTCTAATATAATAGTCGTGACACTCCATCTGTTTTTATGGTACTCACTGCGATAGCAGAGCGAGAAGCGGCCAGCTTCTCAATGCAATATCGCATGAGTACGAATACTATAGTTTATATTGATTTTTAACATAGTTTATCCATTAGGGAGCGTATGTAGTGCAATAAGAATCGAATACAATGAAAATGACAGCAGATATGTCGTTCTACAGTTTCCTAACAACCCTGGGAAGTTTGAAACGCCACTTTACACCACTGCCGTAGCGGATGGAAAAGACACACAGACGTGATAACAACACGTCAAAGAAATGAAACTGTTTCTCAACACCGAGAAAGCGTTTCCACAATAGTTGCTACATTTGAACCACAATCGGCAAGAATCTTCAATATATTCGCTTTTGAAGCAGAAGCAATTACAGTTACGAAAATAGTGATGAATTAAAAAGTCGAGTAATGTGTAAAACTTAGTGAATCGTGAGAACCCGCAAGAAGTTCATACGTGTCAAGCAAAGTACCTGTCACAATACGAACAGACAGAAATATATGCTTCTCAAGCATAAATATGGGTTTATACTCTCTTGCTTCCGGTGGTATAAGCTGCAGCTGTACAGATATTCCAAAGCATTTCTTAATGAGTAAGCTGTAGTTTATGTGATTAAATCAGTGCTTTTACCTTTCCTTCACGATAATTATGCATGGAACATGAAACATAACAACTATATCGTTAATTAAGTAGAAAAATAATTTGAAACATACGTAGTCATTACGAGGCACTTAACTATGTGCTTTCTCACCGCATGGAGCGCTAGTGTCGCTCCAGTTGTCAAACGCTAAAAACTTTCACCCAGAGCGTGTCAAGACTGTATTTATTAGACTGTGGTCTAACCTGTGTCTCCGCTGCCGTTGTTCTCGAAGCTCGCTGATGTGCTGCAAGATGGCGGTGGCAACAATGATGATTACTAAAACAATGACGAAACCTGAATTAAAAATATACGGCTGCCTAGTCGCATCATTTAGCGGCAGAATTTACAGAAGAAACGAACTTTAACTGTTTTCAGACTGGGTATGGGACTAGATCTTATCGGGTTAGAAACCTGCACACAGATATTGCTCTTTAACAATGACGGCATCGTAACTACGTGTTAAGATAACTAGCCGTCGGATTCTTATTCCACTCAAAACTAAAGGGTAGAAGCTTGGTCTCATACTTCTAAACACAGTTTTGTACGAATTACGTGACAGTTCTGTTCTCAGAATACGTTCTGCTAAATTTCCACTTTGCAAACCAACAAAGATCACAGTCTTTAGCTCGCCTTTTATATCACGAAAACGCTCAGTTGGCTGTCCAATATATATCACGATGAAATAGTATTCACCGAACTCTTCCTCGTTTACACACTACTAAAATAACTGTTTTCTCACAAAGTAACAGACTTTTCTCAAATCTGCAACCCGCTGTCCCGTCTTGAACCAGCTCGCTCATCAATTGTCTCCTTTGTGAAGGTAAAACTTTTACACAGATTTGATTTTTTGTACTTCCAGAAATACATAGACGTTATGTACAAATACTTTTCTAATGATATTACAACTCAAAATAATATGAATTTCCACTTTTTCATTACATGGTAGTACACATCATACAGTTTTCATTCATGGTCGTCGAGGAGACCGTGTAGCCCCTTTGTTCATCTGGGTGGGCAGTTTCTCAATATTTGACCGTATATTCGCCTGCACACATCTTCAGAGCCGTCTTTCATCCCTGTCACCAACGGCCGATGGTGCAATACAGTTGCTTGGCACCCGTACTGGATAGCCAATTCGCCAAGCAAAGTTTGCTTTAACCATGGCGCCACGCGAACAGTTTGCAAACTTCGGCGTTTCGGAAATGCGTCCATCCTTGGCCCAAAAGGCAATGATCATGCCTTTTCGGCGTCAGTTAAATTGCTCCGTTTCTGCGATACGACAACGACTGCACTGTTTTCCGCGTCCTCCCGACTAGCATCAAATACCCTCTATTACTAGTGCTGCCACCTGTCGTCTAGAAATGGTTATTGAACGTTGATACAGGACGTAGGTGGTTGTCACATTAGTGTGAATGGATCGTGTAATACATACAGTTCAAATGGTTAAAATGGCTCTGAGCACTATGCGACTTAACTTCTAAGGCCATCAGTCGCCTAGAACTTAGAACTAATAAAACCTAACTAACCTAAGCACATCACACACATCCATGCTCGAGGCCGGATTCGAACCTGCGACCGTAGCAGTCGCTCGGCTCCAGACTGTAGCGCCTAGAACCGCGCGGCCACTCCGGCTAGCTATATACAGTTTTGTGTTGCTACTTACAAGATATCGACTCAGAAAAATACTCTTAGAAGGATAACAAAAGGAAGGCGAAGACATTTCAGTCACTGATTCTGTCCAAGAAATTTTTCTCGTTTTAGACATCAAAAAAGTTTTGCATCACCCCAGTTCTCTGAACTCCTGAAGATAGACGTTGACTATAGATATTGTAAGACAGACACAGTCCCTTTGACGTTCACAGATGTCACTAAACACACCCAAAGATGTAAACAACCATGCATGATCAGCACCTATTAGACGGAGGAGGCCCGACAGCCGATCAGTTCCGGTCATTCCACCAGTAAGGAGGTACACAGCTAGTGTTGACTGTAGTTCAACCATGCCTAGACGGTCAATACCGCGGTTCGATCGCGTCCGCATTGTTACTTTGTGCCACGAAGGGCTCTCAACAAGGGAAGTGTCCAGGCGTCTCTGAGTGAATCAAAGCGATGTTCTTCGGACATGGAGAAGATACAGAGAGAGAGGAAATTTCATGCCTCGCTCAGGCCTCCCAAAGGCTACTACTGCAGGGGATGACCACTACCTAAAGATTATGGCTCGGAGTAACCCTGGCAGCAACGCCACCATGTTGAAGAATGCTTCTCATGCAGCCACGGGACGTCGTGTTACAACTCAAACTGTGCGCAATAGGTTGCATGATGCAACTTCACTTCCGACGTCCATGGTGAGGTCCATCTTTGCAAACCACGACGCGCGGTACAGTTAGGCCCAACAACACGCCGAACGGACCGCTCAGGATTGGCATTACGTTCTCTTCATCGATGAATGTCGCGTATACCTTCAACCAGAAAATCGTCGGAGACGTGTATGGAGGTAACCCAGTCAGTCTGAACGCCTTAGACACACTGTCCAGCGAGTGCAGCAAGGTGGAAGTTCCCTGCTGTTTTGGGGTGGCATTATGTGAGGCCGAAGTACGCAGCAGGTGATCATGGAAGGTGCCGAAACGGCTGTACGACACGTGAATGCCATCCTTCGATCAATAGTGCAACCATGTCGCCGGCATACTGGAAAGACATTCGTCTTCATGGATGATAATCCGCGCCCTCATCGTACACATCTTGTGATTGACTTTCAGGATAACGACATCGCTCGACGTGAGTGGCCAGCATGTTCTCCAGACATGAACCCTATTGAACATGCCTGGGATAGATTGAAAAGGGCTGGGACGACGTGACCCACCAACCACTCTGACGGATCTACGCCGAATCGCCGTTGAGGAGTGGGACAATCTGGCCCAACAGCGTCTTGATGAACTTGTGGATAGTATGCCACGACGAACACAGGCATGCATCGATGCAAAAGGACGTGCTACTGGGTGTTAGAGGTACCGGTGTGTACAGCAATCTGGACCATTACCTCTGAAGGTCTCGTTGTATGGTGGTACAACATGCAGTGTGTGGTTTTCATGAGCAATAAAAAGGGCGGAATGACGTTTGTGTTGATCTCTAAACTAATTTTATGTACAGGTAGCGAAACTCTCGGAACCGAGGTGATGCAGAACTTTTTTTAATGTGTGTATTACTTTTTAATGTCTTATCTTCTGTTTCAGAAGTTTTCTAATTACATGTATTGAGCTCTGATGTATCTTAAAAATTTTGTGATTACGTTTTGCCTTAGTATAAAACCCTTCTAACATTTTTGTCAGGATTATGGCCTCAGTTTTATATTTCTTAGCGTTTAATCACTACTGTCGTCAAGTATGTCACAGCAAAGGATTTTCATCGACGTGTTTTCAATGGTTAAGGCAGGTAAGAGTTCATGATCTTGCCATTTCATTTTCATCATCATAATGTTTACTGGAAAAAATCTGTTACCGTATCTGCATTTTACCTACTGTACAATTTCGACGCTGCTGCTCAGATGATCTCTGTGGTCGGGACATAGGTGCTAGGCAGTCTGTAGCCGTAATTGGGCTGGCTCCGCGTGTTATTGGCATTCCAGATGCCCGTAGGCTGGTTGTAGCGGATCGGCCAGATCTGTTCGGCGAATGCGCTTAGCCCTCCGCCCGTGTTTGATATTCACACCTGCGTCCCCATATCTGTGTTCGTGAGTCATCTTCCCGGTCCTGAACATATGGGCCACACGTGACGTGCGTACATATATTCGCTAAGCAATTAGAAGCGTGATATCCATTGAAATCAGCTCCAATGCTTTCGCTATGGTTAGAATTATGACCACACAGTTCCTTATCTCCAGATTGAAAAACTCTTTTATTGTCACTCACATAGTCTCTTGTAACAGTGCATTCAGTTCGCAATCAAGAGACTTTCGATCACCGTGATGTGGACACTTCCGGCGTCTGTTTCTTGGTATAGGTAAATAATATCTTTATTGTTAGGAGGATATACAAATTCATGTCTGAATCCTAACAATGCTGTCCAATACATCACTTCTTATGACTGCCGCAGGGAGTAGAATTTACAGCGCGTAACAGTGATACGGTACTTCTGATTCCATGCTGTATCTGTTAAGGCTTTAGTGGTCGCCGCCGCTTTGTAGAAAACGAACTTGATTATTTAATTAGGAATCTATTACACTGTAATGTTCGTTAGAAAATGCCACACATCATTTGAATTCATTATCAACTCAGAATGTACTTTGGTCCCATTATGATAGGATGTATTACCTCGCAGGATACTAGAGAATCCTTTGATCGTAATTTAGGACTGACACATCATCTCAGCTTACGAATGCCACTAACTTTCATCCTGATTTTGGTATCGGTAGTGTCAAATTCCATTATACCTTAGTTAACGTTATTTGTTCGTCATACTGCAGCATACCCTCAGGGGAGTGTAAGTCGCCTAATGTAGATCTATAGCACGCGAACGAGAGTGCATACGAAAATTTCAGTTTATTTGACATCCATGAGTGTGTAAACGTCTCCGTCGTTGTAGCGTGTAAATGACGACAGTTTTAAATTAATGCAGAAGTTTAATTATCTTAGCTTTGTTCCTTACTGTGCAGTGTTTGCATAATTCCATCTAAAGACTGTAATAATGCTTTATCGCCTCAAGAAATATCATTATTTAGTAAGTTATAAGTTTTGTTGATCATTTGCAAGACTGCTATAGAAATGATGTGAAATAAGTCCTTTGAAAGGCAATTTTTGCATGGTTTGTTGGTGGTTGTAGGTATAGGCAGGCAACTTGCAGGACAGTAGGTTCAAAATGGTTCAAATGGCTCTGAGCACTATGGGACTTAACATCTATGGTCATCAGTCCCCTAGAACTTAGAACTACTTAAACCTAACTAACCTAAGGACAGCACACAACACCCAGCCATCACGAGGCAGAGAAAATCCCTGACCCCGCCGGGAATCGAACCCGGGAACCCGTGCGTGGGAAGCGAGAACGCTACCGCACGACCACGAGAGGACAGTAGGAATATGAAATTTCCTGGCAGGTTAAAGCTGTGAGCCGGACCGAGACTCGAACTCGGGACCTTTGCATTTCGTGGGCAAGTGCTCTACCAACTGAGCTACCCAAGCACGACTCACGAACCGCCCTCACAACTGTAATTCCGCTAGTACCTCCTTCTGCAAGGTTCGCAGAAGAGCTTTTGCGAAGTTTGGAATGTAGGAGACGAGGTATTGGCGGAATTAAAACTGTGTGGAGGGGTCTTGAGTCGTGCTGGCGTAGATCAGTTGGTAGAGGACTTGCCCGCGAAAAGTAAAGTTCCAGAGTTCGAGTCTCATTCCGGCACACGGTTCTAATCTGCAGGAAGTTTCATACACCGCACACTCCGCTGCAGAGTTTCACATTTCTCATTCTGGAAACAGTAGGAATAAGTAAAGAAAAGTTACTACGCTGTTCGAATGTCTGGTTAACAAAAATTTTGTTAGATATACTGGCTTACATTCGTCAATATGACAATTTTGTTTTGAGTATATCCACTACACAGTTCTTTTTCAGACTGTACTGTACTACACTCATTGGCGTGATCTTCTGAAAACTCCCACGAGTTGATTTACAAAACGTGATGTAGCAACTTGGAATGTTCAGAAATTCTTACTTGCAGGACTTCTTCATACGTGAAACTTCACCTTTTATGAACGGAGCCTGCACGTAAATCAAGATCACTAATGTAAATATTTACCTTATAGCTTCAAAACCCACCACAGCAAAACAGCTAAGAGAAAAAATATACGATGTACTGTAGCTCTCTCGAGATGAAAGCACAAAATATCGGTTCTCGATCCAATATGAGTGGCGACAGTTTTAACTCAAGTGGTTCAAATGGCTCTGAGCACTACGGGACTTAACATCTGAGGTCATCAGTCGCCTAGACTTAGAACTACTTAAACCTAACTAACCTAAGGACATCACGCACACCCATGCCCGAGGCAGGATTCGAACCGGCGATCGTAGCAGCAGCGCGGTTCAGACTAAAGCGCCTTGAACGGCTCGGCCACAGAGGCGATAGCGTTACCTCCAGTCGAATACAAGATTCATTAGTGACCAACATCTATGAACTGGTTTTCGCAGACTGATCGTAACAACGATATTTTGTCTCCAACCATCATATACAAACTCATATAAAGTATGCTGCAATGCTTCTGGGCTGCTTACAAAGATAGCGGGATAATCACTTCCGGCTACATCACCGACGTCGAAACTTCAACATGTCATTATATGTCACTGAACACAGTACAGTTAAAAATGTGAATCGTGGGGGATAGTGCTCAACCTGCATATTGTCCATGAATAAAGATTGTGTTGCTTTAAACAATGAAGGATGACGACGACTGCAGGCGTCGTAATTCTGTTCCTCCACACCATCGCGTTTCTGCATGTTCACGTGGATCAATGGGAATGAAAAATGAAAATTTTTTGGCATGAAGATTATAGTCATGCCGTCTCTCACCCGTTTACTGTGAAAGTGCCTTTGCATTATAAACCTCTTACGAAGGAAAAAGTAGAAGACTTCAGTGCGACGCAGTCTAATCTATACAGCAAAATTTTAAACGAAGTATTCAGAAATACCTGTGTCCTGCTAGGAATAGCATTTCGAAATCATTGCTCACTATGAAGAAAAATCATGGACAGTTTTCTCTGTGAACCGTAGAAAAAAATTATGTGGCAAACGGTTAAGCGAAGTTTGGCTTGCAGGTTAATATTCAATCGGATAATTTTTTTCGTTGCTTTCAGGATTGCCCATACAGCCACCTCAGTACTGTAATGTCAGTTATGGTGATACGAACGAAAAGAAATCACAACAACCAGTCCCAGAGCGGAGAAAACCTCCGAAACAGTGTCCCTTCGCTAAGCATTCCACGGCACTTGCCTCGCAGCTACCGTCGACCGAGGGAAGTGGTGCAGTGGTTAGCACACTGGACTCGCATTCGGGAGGATGACGGTTCAGTCCCGCGTCCGGCCGTCCTGATTTAGGTTTTCCGTAATTTCCCTAAATCGCTCCAGGGATGGTTCCTTAGAAAGGGCACGGCCGACTTCCTTCCCCATCCTTCCCTAATCTGATGAGACCAATAACCTAGCTGTTTGGTCTCTTCCTCGAAAACAACCCCCCCCCCCCCCCCCAAGCTACCGGGGCGGACGATAAGCTTTAACACACAAATTCCGAGCCTGTGACGTTCTTCCTAGTGCATTATTCATAGAGTCTCACCGGCAGTGTATCAGTAAACAAAAGACATTAGTTCAACGTCTCATACATAGTAACAACACTTTAAAAAAAAAAAAAAAATGTTGCACAACACGAATCGAGCGCGATGTTCTTACGCTATGTTATTGCAGAAGATGAGATACAGGTATACCATTAACTTTATCGCTTGTTTTTTATTTGATACGACTTCCTGGTTCCAAGGTGTGTTGCACAACAGCGTAAAGTAACACAAACGTATTAAACTTCGCACGTATCAGTAGAGAGAATATTCCTAGCAATACAATACACTCATTTTCCTTTACGGTTTCAAACCTATGTAAGTTTAGTGAACGTTTCTCGATTTGCAGTTTGTCGCTGGTGGGTGATCTGCTCACGTAATATGTTTATCTTTCTCTAAAGTTCTTCGGGAAAACAAAGGCCAGTATTGTTTTACACGAAATGCAATCTTTCTCATTTAAAAGCTTATGCAAGATGTTATTTCTTATTTTTTATCTTGTAAGTAGGCTGTTTAGGTTTTTTTGTTGGTAACGCCACGTAGCGCTCTGTATGAAAATCACTGACTGTGCTGTGTGCAGTCTGTGGCTTGTTGGCATTGTTGAAATATTCGCTGTTGTAGTGTTGGGCAGTTGGATGTGAACAGCGCGTAGCGTTGCGCAGTTGGAGGTTAGCCGCCAGCATTGGTGGATGTGGGGAGCGAAATGACAGAATTTTGAGAGCGGACGATCTGGACATGTGTCCATCAGACACAGTAAATTTGTAAACTGGATGTCATGAACTGATACATATATGATGACTTTTGAACATTGTTAAGGTAAAAACATTGTTTGTTCTCCATCAAAATCTTTCATTTGCTAACTATGCCTATCAGTAGTTAGTGCCTTCCGTAGTTAGAATCTTTTATTCAGCTGGCAGTATTGGCGCTCGCTATATTGCAGTAGTTCGAGTAACGAAGATTTTTGTGAGGTAAGTGATTCATGAAAGGTATAGGTTATTGTTAGTCGGGGCCACTCTTTTGTAGGGATTATTGAAAGTCAGATTGCGTTGCGCTAAAAATATTGTGTATCAGTTTAGTGATTATCAGAATAGTAAAGAGAAAACTGTTTGAGTACGTTCAGTTTTGCTCAGCTGATTGAAAATCAAAGGGGACGTTTCAGTCTCTTTGGAGATGGGTTCATGAAACACTGAGATGTAGGCCCCTCCTGATGTGCAACGTTGTTATTACAACATTTACGACAGAGATTATTCGATATTAGTGATAGCCTACTTCAAACTGTTTTTCGTAGAACTTGCTCATTAGTCACTTTTACTTCGTCAGAGTCCTATGCAGTTAGTCAGTATTGTTCAGTAGATCTGATCAGAGTTTAGTTGGTGACGTCCCTCGTATAAATGTAGTATACTTTTATAATGCTTCGGTTCATCTTTCTCCACTACCAGTTAGTTTACTCAGTCCTTCGAAGTAACATGTGTATAAACGCCGCTTGCAGCTGTGACTGTCGTTATCTGTCACCTGTGTAATATTAACGGCTAACGGCCGCAGTGGTAGCAACGGTTCCAGTCAGATCGCCAACGTTCAGCTCCGTCGGGCTTGGCTAGCAATTGGATGGTCACCGTCTGGGACTTCCGTGTGGACTCACGGTGCATTCAGGCCACCAGAGGAGGTACCTGACCGAGAAATTGAGGGCTACATCACGAAAGCTGACAGCGGCCGGGAGAGCGTTTTGCTGACCGTATGCCCATCCGTATCAGCAACCGGTGACGCCAAAGGGCTGAGGATGACATGGTGGCCCGTCGCTACCGTTGTGTCTTCAAGGCCTGTTCCGACGGTGTTTGCTTCTTTGTGTAGTATCAATACAACGCCGCATCTTTCTGCCTGTTTATGCGGATGACATAGTGTCATTTGATGATGAGGGGCTGCAGTCGCTCTTCATACCGGTTCTTGTCATAATGTAAGATTTCGTTTATTCTCCAAAAATTCTCTCGCTAAAACTACTCCATACGTACGACAGCGACATTCACACTCTGCCCTGTGAGTGTCTGACATCATATATTAAATCTCTTCCATAATTTCTGTGGAAATGGAAATTAGCGTTTGGCATCATTATCCGGAAGGCCCATTGCAGAGCAGGTCCGGCCGCCATGGTACAGGTCTTATTACACTACTGGCATTTCAAATTGCTACACCACGAAGATGACGTGCTACAGACGCGAAATTTAACCGACAGGAAGAAGATGCTTTGATATGCAAATGATTAGCTTTTCAGAGCATTCACACAAGGTTGGCGCCGGTGGCGATACCTACAACGTGCTGACATGAGGAAAGTTTCCAACCGGTTTCTCATACACAAACAGCAGTTGACCGGCGTTGCCTGGTGAAACGTCGTTGAGATGCCTCGTGTAAGGAGGAGAGATGCGTACCATCACGTTTTCGCCTTTGATAAAGGTCGGATTGTAGCCTATCGCGATTGCGGTTTATCGTATCGCGACATTGCTGCTTGCGTTGGTCGAGATCCAATGACTGTTTGCAGAATATGGAATCGGTGGGTCCAGGAGGGTAATACGGAACGACTAGCAGTCGAGATGATAGGCATCTTATCCGCATGGCTGTAGTTGATCCTGCAGCCACGTCTTGATCCCTGAGTCAACAAATGAGGACGTTTGCAAGACAACAACCATCTGCACGAACTGTTCGACGACGTTTGCAGCAGCATGGACTATCAGCTTGGAGACCATGGCTACGGTTACCCTTGACGCTGCTTCACAGACAGGAGCGCCTGCGATGGTGTACTCAACGACGAACCTGGGTGCACGAATGGCAAAACGACATTTTTCCGGATTAATCCTTGTTCTGCTTACGGCATCATGATGGTCGCATCCGCGCATCGCGCAACGCGGACCATAAGTTCTGTAAAACAGCAAAAATAACATTAACCTGTGGACTAAGGGTATCGTTTATGACAAGTATTAATCATCGCCATACTGGCGTATCACCCGGCGTGATGGTATGGGGTACCATTGGTTACACGTCTCGGTCTCCTCTTGTTCCCATTGACGGCCCTTTGAACAGAGGACGTTACATTTCAGATCTTTTACGACCCGTGGTTCTACCCTTCATTCGATCCCTGCGAAACCCTACATTTCAGCAGGATAATGCACGATCGCACGTTGCAGGTCCTGTACGGGCCTTTCTGGACACAGAAAATGTTCGACTGCTGCCCTGGCCAGCACATTCTCTAGATCTCTCACCAACTGAAAACGTCTGGTCAATAGTGGCCGAGCAACTGGCTCGTCACAATACGCCAGTCATTACTCTTGATGAACTGTGGTATCGTGTTGAAGCTGCATGGGCAGCTGTACACGCCATCCAAGCTCTGTTTGACTCAATGCCCAGGCGTATCAAGGCCGTTATTACGGCCAGAGGTGGTTGTTCTGGATACCGATTTCTCAGGATCTATGCACCCAATTTGTGTGAAAATGTAGTGACATGTCAGTTCTAGTATAATATATTTGTCCAATGAATACCCTTTTATCTCTTGCATTTCTTCTTGGTGTTGCAATTTTAATGGCCAGTGGTGTACATTCGACGCCACATTGGGCGACCTGCGCGCTGGATGGGGATGAAATGATGATGAAGACAGCACAACATCCAGTTCCTGAGCGGAGGAAATCCCCGACCCAGCCGGGAATCGAACCCGGGCACATAGGACGGCAATCCGTCACGCTGACCACTCAGCTATCGGGGCGGACCATGAGTTCTGTAAAACTGCAAAAATAACATTAACCTGTGGACTAAGGGTATCGTTTATGACAAGTGATCAATAATGTTTCCTGTAGGAACCCATCCACTTCTTCATCAGCAATGACACCTAAAGATTCCGGATATAAGGAGTGGCAATGGACGCCACACATTAAAGACACCAGTTATCTAAACGACATGTGGTCTGTAGTTCAGAAAGTATCATGGTGATCTCCCCGTTGGTAAAAGAATCCGTATTTGCAGTTCTCTGGTAGGAACTGTCAGCGGTATGGTAACCTTGATAAAAGTGCTGAGTAACCATCGAAAAGATAGCAATGTACGAGATCGACTTCTACTAGATTTTCCGTTCTTCTGTAAATAATTCGATTGTTTTGTATTCATGAGCTATGAAACTGGTAGCTCGGTATTATTCCCACCTGTCAGCACCTGGCATCTTTCGTATTTGCATGATTAAGTTCTTCGTGAAGTCTGAAGATATTTAGTCTGTTTCACATATCTTTTCCACCAGGTGGCATAGTTCTGTCATGGATGGCTGTCTCAAGAATTTCAATAATTCTGAGGGATTGTCGTCTGATCCAGGGGCCTTTATCGACTTAGGTGTCCACCGCCGGTAGCTGAGTGGTCAGCGCGACAGAACGTCAATCCTAAGGGCCTGGGTTCAATTCCCGGCTGGGTCGGGATTTTCTCCGCTCAGGAACTGGGTGTTGTGTTGTCCTAATCATCATCATCATTTCATCCTCATCGACGCGCAAGTCACCGAAGTGGGGTCAAATCGAAAGACTTGCACCCGACGAGCGACCTACCTGACGGGAGGCCCTGGTCACACGACATTTACATTTATCTATCGACTTAGGTTGTGTGGGGTCCTGCCAACTCGTCGCTTGTAGGGTGCCTAAAGGATGCTGCTTTCGCAATAATTCAAGCAAATCACATTAATAGTTTTTATTACCATAAAGAAGGTTGACGATACTTAACTTCGTATTCACAAGAACTTGTCGCGACAGGCAAACAGTCAGTGTCTTTCTCTATGAACTCTGTCCATACAAGAAATGGATATGGATCACTAATAACTGCTATCGTAGTGCTCTCCTCGTGGCGGTCTAGTACTGTGCTGCCGAGGCTGGCAGGAGCGGCACTTATATTCTCTTCTTGTAGAGGACGCTCCTGTCGTGTTGGGGTCCTAGTGAGCGAGCTATTAGCTGACGACGTCTTACCGCCTTCTCTGTTCTTCCGTTCGTCATCTTCGTGCCTGCGCTTTTCGTTAGGCCAGAACAGGTTGAGTGCTCTGTCGAATTCTTCTCGCAGCATTATACCTCGCGAATCGCCTTCATCTACTTTGTTTGCCATCTGTAATGTGACACCGACCATCCGCTTAGGCACAGTGCATGCATCGGAAAAAATCATCGACTTTACTCTTTATCCACACCAACAAAATCACTTAAACATTACATTTTTTTATCCGCTTAGGCACAGTGCATACATAAAGAAAATCATCGAGTTTAATCTGTATACACACCAACAATATCAATTACACGTTACATTTCTTATTGAGGGACATATGGCCCCGGTTCTGTCCGAGGTTTCCGCGAAGTCTAACTCGATTGCGAGGTATAGGGATATCCGATCGCATTTATTTATTCCTATTTAAGAACCCCCTTTCCCCACAAATTCTCCTGATATTTGAGTGGTACGTTTCTCATTCTTCAATGGGTTAGTATTCAAATGTCCGCTCTACAGGAAAAGTAATAATAATAATAATAATAATAATAATAATAAATTAATCCACCCATTACATAAAAAGGGAGACAACAAAATGTCAGCTGTTACAGAGGAATCATTTCTGCCAGTGTTATACGAAATATTACAAAAGCTTCTCCTAGACAGAGTTGTACAAATTTCACACAAACAATTGGGATAATATCAAGATGGTTTTCGAAAGGGAAGATTGTGGATAGAAAATATTTTTAACTTAAAATCAATGACTCCCCATCGAATGTTAACCATCAAACCTACAATAGTCTCATTTAGTGACTTCAAGAAAGCATTGATTCGGTAGACACAGAAACTATAGGCCAAATCATTAGAGGATTTGGTGTTAAAGGAAAATTTACAAATATAATTCGTGAAAATTGTAGCAAATGCGATATCTAAAGTTAAATTATTGGGGGAAGTAAGTAAGATATTCGAAATAAAAACTGGTGTTAGACAAGGGGGTTGTTTATTACCTTTACTGTTTAACTGCGCTCTAGAAAAAATGTAATGATTCGGAGTTGTAAGCTAAAATCACAAAATTCTGAAAAAATAGCAAATAGAACTGGTCTCAAAATTCATGGCAAATATTAAAAAAGGCACCAAAATTCACAGGGACACAAACAGATAAAATACAGGAAGTAAGCAAATTTAAATACAGTGCCGAAATCATGCAACAGCAGAATGGACTAGAAAAGTTTGCAATAAATGTAGGCAATAACGAAAAGGAAAGAGCGTCTTTTTCGACAAAGAACATTTTCAACAGGAAATACCTACATAGAAAAACAAAACTAGAAAAACTGGAACATAGTGGTACGACCAGAACGTTTATATGGATGTGAATGCCTAATAGTGAAACATAGCTTCGACAGAACAGTGTTGGTTGAAAGAGGAATCATTAGAAAAAATAACGAGTGCAATATAAAATGCAGATGGTTAGAAAATGCGAAGTGATGAGGAGATCTGCAAAAACATAGAGCAAAAGTAGTGACTGTGCGAAGATTAATTGTGTTTTGGCACCTGTACAGAATGCATAAGAACATGCTAATGAAACAAACGTTCTTGTATTTCTGGAACTGATGTCGACAACAGCATGGATTACAGAAGTATGGAAAGGAATAGAAAAAAAAACATCAAATAATTGGGAATAACAGAAACAAACTTTTTATGAATGAAATTGTAAATTTAGAAGGTTTCCTTAGCAGAAGAAACAAGAAATCGGGGACATCGTGGACAGAAGAAAAGAAAAGACTACATAAGGAGAAAATGAGAACCCCCTGAAAAAACAAGAATCGACAATAAAGAACAGATTTTGATGTTTTACAAGATCCTAGGTAGTCGATATTACAATGTAAATAAAAGCTATAATATTACCTTCAAACTTATTTACTCTTGCATAACACCTTTATGCTTCTATACACTCCTTCCACATTTCAGTTTCCTTTCTTTGCTAGGTAGTGGCTTGCCAGATGGGCTCTTGATATTCATACTGCCTTTCCTCTCTTCTCCAAAGGTTTCTCTAATTTTCCTAAAGGCGGCATTTATATTTTATCTAGTCATGCATGCATCTACACGCATCTACATCGTTACATTTCTTTTCTAGCCATTTCTTCTTTGCCATTTAGCATTTCATGTAAGTCTAATTTTGAAGATGTTCGTACATCCTTTTGCATCCTTCATTTGCTCTGTTTGTATATTTTCTTCTTACGTCAATTACATTCGCTATCACGTGCGTTATTCA
The DNA here is from genome assembly GCF_021461395.2 of Schistocerca americana. Taxonomy (NCBI): domain Eukaryota; kingdom Metazoa; phylum Arthropoda; class Insecta; order Orthoptera; family Acrididae; genus Schistocerca; species Schistocerca americana. Next base: position 483,399,084 of record NC_060124.1, on the reverse strand, counting down.
AGGATATCTACTGGACTTTGTGTCCATCCTGATATGATCATCCACTGACTTCACTATCTTATCTCTCAGTGCTGCCCATTCGTCTTATATTGTGTTCCTGTCTCTTGTTTCAGTTAATATTTGTGCAGTGGTCGCTTTGAAACTCTGTGTAACCTCTGCTTCTTCCAATTAATCTAGGCCCCTTCTCTCGTTTCTTCCAATTAACCCAGGCCCCTTCTCTTTAATTTCTTACCTTTTTGAAATTTCTTCATTTTTGATCCACAGTTCATGACCAATAAATTATGGTTGGTATGTAAACTTCTGCCATTGTGATGGGTGTTGGTTTTGTGTCTATCTTTGCTACGATAGTGTGTTCTCTGTGTCCTTTGTAAAAGCTTAGCCGTTTTCTATTTTCTGATTCATTATTAAACCTAAACCTGCATTTCCCGTATTTTATTTGATATTTATAGCCATGTACACACATGACCAGTTGCTCTGTTCTTCTTGCCACCACTTTTCATCGTCCACTACATCTAACTTCAACATAGCTACATCCTTTTTTAAATTCTCTAGCTTACCAGCCTGAGTAGGGGATCCAAAATTTCACGCCCCGACACGTAGGAGGTGAGTTTTATTTTACCTAGTGACGACGTCCTAATAATCCTCGCCTGGAGATCCGAACGAGGGGCTCTTTTACCTCCGGAATATTTTACCCAAGATGATGCCATCACCATTTAACGGTATAGTAGACCTGCATGCCCTCTGTATAAATAGCAGCTGCAGTGCCCGATTGGTTTGAGCAGTTCGCAGTACCAGCATATTAGTAAATTAGAAAGAACTTGAAATTCGTGAATAACCGATATTATTTTGATGCCTAGCCGGTTAAGAACATAGATAAGGAAGCCAAAAACATATAGGTATTTGACACTGCATCTCTGCTGCGACAATTAAAATCCTATTCGGTACGGCGGATATCGTACAGTCTTAAAAAAGTCAGGAAATTGCACATCACGTGGTAGGGTATCAGCGCGTTACTATAGGTCTGTCAATGAACTAATGTCAGTAAGGTACCTTACTAAATGAGATAGAGCCCCTGCACGTCGCAGGTGACATGTACATTAAGTACATATTAAAAGGAAAAGAAATTCCATCCGTCAGGGAAATTTGAACGGCGTGTGATATTGTTGCCTCTACCTCTTCGTAAGCTTGAAAAGCTGGAACTTGTTGTTGATGAACAAATTCTGGAATAGTAACTATTAGCTGAGAAACGCTGAAATACAGGTTTACATAACTGAAATGTGGCTAGAGTGCTTCTTAAAACCGCATCAGTGTGAGTGTGCTGTAATTAGAAATATCTCTCAAAAGTGCGGTAGTTATCGGGCCCGATACTTGATATAGTGTGTTGCTATGTACAAGTAATTGAGTATTTCTGAAATTCGTTGTAACTACCAAGTTACAACGAATTTCAGAAATACTCAATTACTTGTACACAGCAACACACTATATCAAGTATCAGGCCCAATAATTACCGCAGTGTCTGGTACTAAAAGCAACAATGTTAGAGTCAAGAATATGTATGGGAGGATGGTATACATTTCCCTGCCATATAATACTTGTAATGTGTGAGAAAATTATGCTACCTAACTCTAAGCGCGCGATATCTCCGACATTAACTTATGGGGAGAACAGGCACGAGCGTAGCAGAAAATATAAAATTTTGGTTAACTTTGTAAAATACGATGCGTGTTTTTAAGTAAGAACCGTTTTGAAAGTGAAAAACAACGTGTTAAGATATCTCAATAATTTTATTTTTACATGAAAGCCTGTATCTTAATCTACTCTTCTACAAAATTTTCGTCAATATAGAGGCACTTGTCATAACGTTGTAATAGTTTTTAAATACCCTCCTCATAGAAGTCTGCCGCCTAACTTGTTAGACACTGCATCACCACTGTTTTGACTTCGTCATCGTCTTGAAGACGCTGACCGCCCAGGTGTTTCTTCAAGTGCAGGAACAGACTGTAGTCACTTGGCGCAAGATCAGAGCTGTACAGAGGATGATCAGGAGTTTCCCATCGAAAAGATGTGATGAGATCTTTGGTCTGATTCGCCACATGCGGACAGGCATTGTCTTGCAGTAAAACGATGCCCTTGCTCAACTTGCCATGTCGTTTGTTCTGAATTGAACGGCGCATATTGTGCAGTATCTTACAATAAGCTGCTGCATTGATTGTATCATTAGGAGGCAGAAATTCCACTAGAAATACTCCTTTTCTGCCCCAAAAAAACTGTGCACATGATTTTTGGGGCAGAAATTGTTTGCTTAAACTTCAATTTTCTGGGTGAATCTGAATGCCGTCATTCCATGGACTGTTGCTTTGATTCTGGTGTGACGTAGGCCACCCATGTTTCATTGCCCGAAACAATTTGGCTTAAGAAATCATCACCATCGTTGTGGTACTGCTCATGGAAAGTCAATGCACTGTCTAAACGTTTATTTTCGTGCACATTGGTCAACATTTTCGGTACCCAACGTTCACACAATTTTCGGTAATTCAAGGGCTCGGTCACAGTGCCATACAAAACACTACCAGAAACATTAGGAAAGTCATCCCACAAGGAGGAAATCGTAAATCGTCTGTTTTCTCTCACTTTATTGTCCACTTCCTGCATCGAACTTTCATTAACGACCAAAGGACGCCCACTCCGTTGTTCATCATGCACATTTGTGCGACCATCTTTAAATGCTCTCACCCAATTTCTTACCATTCCAACACTCATAATGTTTTCTCTGTAAACTCCACAGATCTCACGATGAATATCGATCGCTTTTAGGCCTTTAGCGCTAAGAAATCTTATAACAGCCCGTACTTCACAGTCGGCGGGACTCACAATTATCGGAGGCATCTTAAACACTCAGTACACAACGTAAACAAGGAAGAATCAGACTGTAATGGTTTCAGTGCTTAGACAACAGAGTAGGTACCCAGTGCGCATGCGCAAAACGCAGACCATAGCGCTGCAGCCTCGGTGTGGCAAAACGGTACTTACTTAAAAAATACGCCTCGTACTATTGCTGAGTGTCGAATCATTAACACGGGATGGAGGAGTATAAGGGGCTTGGGATCGATGATATTAATTCCTAGATAGCCCGAAAATGACGAAAGTAATGTGTCTGGGACACTAAAGCCTGACATAGGACACAACGCCGCTAATGAAAAATAATTAGGTGGCGGTGCAGGTGCTGACATACAGGGAAACATCGAAATTAATGTTAAATGCATCCACCGGTGGCCGTAACCAGACCTCCCAAATGCAAATCCCTGTGTCAGGAATGTATCCACCATGTATTCACCATTTTAAGACTTCTGTCATATTTTTCTCACCATCAGTACTGGGAAAACGGAAAAAGTAGTAAAGTTTGAAAAAGAGAATGGCAATATCTCAGGCTGAGGTCCTTGGACAGAAACTCGAGAATGAGGGGAGTTCAGGTGAAGAAGGAGAAGGGGGAGACGAGTGCCTTTGATCAGGTGGGGCGTGTGGAGTAATTAGTGAAGTTATCCCGCTACGCAGACCCCAGTCGGTGTAATTAGGTCACGTGTGCTCTGACGATGTAATTGGTGACGTTACACGGCTAATCAGAAGAAGCTACCATTCAGTATCTACGTCTTTTTTTCTACATTATTTTGCATTTCGGAATATCCAGATCTCTACCCAGTCACATAACTGCTTAGGTTTAAGTTTTAGTTCCCGGGTTCGATTCCCGGCGGGGTCAGGGATTTTCTCTGCCTCGTGATAACTGGGTGCTGTGTGCTGTCCTTAGGTTAGTTAGGTTTAAGTAGTTCTAAGTTCTAGGGGACTGATGACCATAGATGTTAAGTCCTATAGTGCTCAGAGCCATTTGAACCATTTTTTAAAGTTTTATTCAGTAGATCAGCGCTTAGCACGTAAAATAACGATAAAATTCCTCCACGTAGAAACAATGGCGAGAATCAGTCGGTACTCTAATGAGTGTGTACCGCTTCATTCCTACAGAAAGCAATCAAGGTCACAGAAGAAAGACGTACCGTACACGCGCAGTCAACAGTGTCCCCTGTACTGCGCCAGCGTCCCGCAGCTGCCATCGTCGGACAGAAAAATCAGGCGTCGGTGGGAAGACGAATGGTTGAAACTGGTACACAAACCATTCGAATTTCCCATTCAGAGACGGTGGAACCACATTCCAGCCACATCGAAGCAAGGAACTGGTTCTCACCAGATTAAGGTTAGGACAGTGTCTAACGACAAACAGCTTCCTCCTCTGGCGGGATGATCCACATATACGCCATCTGATGAAAAGTTGGCGGATACCCCTAAGTAGTTAGGAATTGACCGCTCGACGAGACGAGAGGTGGACCCACCACTATAAAAAGTGGCGAGGAGTATTATCAGTAGGGAAGCAGTCACAGAGTATGCGGTCGGTCGGAAGAGTTGTGTGACTTCGAATGTTGACTAGTCATTGGGTGTCACCTGAGAAACAAATCCATCAGGGACATCTCAGCGTTGTAAAGCATTCCAAGTTAGTGATGTGATTCTGAAATGAAAATATGGAGGAATAACCGCAGCTAAACCGAGACTAAGCAGTCCTCGTGTACTGACGGACAGGGACCTTCGGGCATTGCGGAATGTGGTTGGAAAAAATAGCGTGAAATCAGCGGGAGGAATCACTTGTTACATCCAGAGGGAAGCCAGTAGTCGAACTAGCACAAATGACTATGCGAAGGAAGTTAAGAAGACTTGGATAGGGTGGTCGACCAGCTCCTCATACATTTCCCTATTCAGTGTTAAGCGGCGCTTGAAGGAGTAGCGGCAATAGACAATGGATGACTGGAAACGAGTGCTTTTGAGTGTTGAATCACGCTGTACATCACGTCAATCCGATGGAACAATTTGGGTTTGGAAAATGCTTGTCATCATTTATATTGACAACTGACATACGGAAGAGGTGTTACTATTGTTGGGGGTCTTCCAACGTTACGGTGTGGTACCCATACTGCTGTTGGGAAAACGCTAAATGTGGAAGGATATGGAAACATTTTACAGCACTGTGAGCTGCTTACAGTAGGGGAACAGTTCGAGGATGATCATTGTATCACAATTGCATTCTTCCCTATCATACAGCAGCATCTGTGAGACAAAGGTTTGTGGACAGTAACACCCCGATTTTATCAGGCCTTTCCATATCTACAACTAGGTGTCCATGTACTTCCGATCAGATAATGTATGTGATGCATGAGGGATACCACTTTGGGTACAACATATTTTAACTACAAGTGTTTTGTATAGTAACACAATGTCAACCATCGTCTCGGCTGGAGACCTACCAACCACCATAAATGAAAAAGACTTCAGTACAAAACCCATTTCAAATTTTCTGTTGTGTCGCACCTCATAGCTGCAGTGTTCAGGAAATGATACACCGGGCTCTGAGTGCACGGATCGGCACTTGTTTTATTAATACACTTGAAATACACACGAAATACTTTTAATTTATCTGCTCATTTTATTCTTGTTCCGTTAAGTAGCGTCTCAAGTCAGTATTAGTACAATTTCTTCCACCACGAAGACCCTAATGAGCCACCCAGTGTGTAAAAGTAAGTTGACCTTCTTAAGTCTCACAGATTAGAGTGTCGTTACGACGTTTATCCGATAGTAGACACAAACATCAAAGAAAAGCTTTGCATCACCTAGGTTCCGAGAGTTCCGGAACCTGTACAGAAAATTGGAACAGAGATCACCATGAACATCATTTCCGCTCATTAAAGCCACACATTGCATGGGCTGTACCACCATACAGCGAGACCTTCAGGGCTGGTGGTCCAGATTGCTGTACACACCGGTACATTTAATACCTAGTAGCAAGTCCTCTTGCATCGATTCGCACTATCCACAAGTTCATCAAGGCACTGTTGCTCCAGATTGTCCCACTCCTCAACGGCGATTCGGCATAGATCCCTCAGAGTGGTTCGTGGGTCACGTCGTCCACAAACACCCCTTTTCTATTGATCCCAGGCATGTTCGATAGGGTTCATGTATGGAGAACATGCTGGCCACTCTAATCGAGCGATGCCTTTATCCTGAAAGAAGTCATTCACAAGATGTGCACTATGGGGGCCGAATGGTTGTCCATGAAGAGGAATGTTTCGCCAATATGCTGCCGATATAGTTGCACTATCGGTAGGAGGATGGCATTCACGTATCGTACAGCTCTTACGGCGCCTTCCAAGACCACCAGCGGCGTATGTCGGTCCCACATATTGCCACCCCAAAACAGCAGGGAACCTCCACCATGCTGCACTCGTTGGACAGTGTGTTTAAGGCGTTCAGCCTGACCGGGTTGCCTCCAAACACGCCTACGACCATTGTCTGGTTGAAGGCATATGCGGCACTCATCGGTGAAGATAACATGATGCCAAACCTGAGCGGTCCATTCGGCATGTTGTTGGGCCCATCTGTACCGCGCTGCATGGTGTCGTGGTTGCAAAAATGGACCTCGGCATGGACGTCGGGAGTGAAGTTGCGCCTCATGCAGCCTGTTGCGCACAGTTTGCGTCGTAACATGACGTCCTCTAGCTGCACGAAAAGTGTTGTGACTTGGCGAGACAGCCAAGCCACTATGAGGTAGCCGAAAGGCACGCGTTTAAGCTCACGCAGGCTGGCGTGAGGTCTGGAACAGTTAAAGGAGTTGACTCTAGTAAAAAAAGTACGTAGCTTCTGGAATACTTAACTTTAATCCATAATTGGTGAACATCGGTCTGACGGTACATGCATCACAAGGTAAATAGCAAATGATAATGGCGCATTGCTAGGTCGTAGCAAATGACGTAGCTGAAGGCTATACTAACTATCGTCTCGGCAAATGAGAGCGTAATTTGTCAGTGAGCCATCGCTAGCAAAGTCGGCTGTACAACTGGGGCGAGTGCTAGGACGTCTCTCTAGACCTGCCGTGTGGCGGCGCTCGGTCTGCAATCACTGATAGTGGCGACACGCGGGTCCGACGTATACTAACGGACCGCGGCCGATTTAAAGGCTACCACCTAGCAAGTGTGGTGTCTGGCGGTGACACCACAAAAAGTATTATTCAACATGGTGGCGTTGCTGTCAGGGTACATCCGAGCCATAATCAGCAGGTAGCGGTCATCCATTGCTGTAGTAGCCCTTGCGCGGCCTGAACGAGGCATGTCATCTACAGTTTCTGTCTCTCTCTGTATCTCCTCCATGTCCGAACAACATCGCTTTGGTTCACTCCGAGACGCCTGGACACTTCCCATGTTGAGAGACCATCCTGCCACAAAGTAACAATGCGAACGAAATCGAACCGCGGCACGCTTGAACTAAAGACAGTACGAGCCGTGTACCTCCTTCTGGTAGAATGGTTGGAAGTGATCGGCTGTAGCACCTCCTCTGTCTAAAAGGCGCTGCTCATGCACTGTCGTTTACATCTTTGGGCGGGTTTAGTGACATCTCTGATCAGTCACAGCGACAATGTCTGTGATACAGTACCCACAGTCAACATCTATCTTCAGTAGTTCTGGGGACAGAGGTGATGCAAACCTTTCTTGGATGTGTGTAGTGTTATCAGCGATGAATCATATATTTGTCTCGTCATAGCCCGACATTTTGAATATAACTTCTATTAAAAGTTCCTGGAGAAAAAACGCTGCAGTAATTTCTTATTTGAGAACAGCGGTATGTCTATGTTGATATTCAGAAAGAACTATTAACACCGTGTTATTGACCGCAATAAATCATCATCTAGAAGCTAAATTCATCTGATGCTGTACTTTCCATATTTCTTCAACCTAATTTTTCGACAAGTCTCTTCGCTCCTCTTTCTATAGCTTAGCAGTGTAATAGCTACACTAGAGTCAAGATATGAGGTAAAAAAATGTGAAATATTGTCATTTTTGGAGAGGGATGAGCGTACCCTTACCGAAGGTCCAACATTATCTTTGTATGCTGTAGCTCCAGTTTGCTGTAGCACCAACGCGATCTCCAGTGACTGTGAGAATGTGTTTCGAATGTCTGTTTTAACACCGGAACTCATATATCATAACGTGACAAATATACTGAAGCGCCGAAGAAACTGGTATAGGCGTGCGTATTGAAATACAGAGATATGTAAACAGGTGGAATACGGCGCTGCGTTTCCGTCGGTAACACCTATGTAAGACAATAAATGTCCGGTGCAGTTGTTAGATCGGTTACTGCTGTTACAATGGCAGGTTATCAAGATTTAAGTCGGTTTGAACGTGGTGTTATAGTCGGCGCACGAGCGATGGGACATGGTATCTCCGAGATAGCGATGAAGTGGGGATTTTCCCGTACGACCATTTCACGAGTGTACCGTGAATATCAGGAATTCGGTAAAACATCAAATCTCCGACATCGCTGCGGCCGGAAAAAGATCCTGCAAGAACAGGACCAACGATGACTGAAGAGACTCGTTCAACGTGACATGATTGGAACACTTTCGAAAATTGCTGCAGATTTCAATGCTGGACCATCAACGAGTGTCAGCGTGCGAACCATTCAGCGAAACGCCATCGATATGGATTTTTGGAGCCGAACACCCACTCGTGTATCCTTGATGACTGCACGGCACAAAGTTTTACGTCTTTCCTGGGCCTGTCAACTCCAAAATTGATCTTTTTATGACTGGAAACACGTCGGGTGAGTCTCATATCTGATTGTGTCGAGTGGATGGACGCATACGGGTAGGGAGACAACCTCATGAATCCACGGACCCTGCATGTCACCAGATGGTTGTTAAAGCTCTGTAATGGTGTGGGGCGTGTGCAGTTGGAGTGATATGGGACCCCTGATGCGTCTAGATAGAGCTCTGATAGGTGCCACGTATGCAAGCATCCTCTCTGCTCACCTGCATCCATTCATGTTCATTATGCATTCCGACGGAACTGGGCACTTCCAGCGTGACAATGTGATACCCCATACGTCCAGAATTGCTACAGAGTGGCTCCAGGAACACTCTTCTGAGTTTAAACACACATCCGTTGGCCATCAAAATCCCCAGACATGAACATTATTGGGCATGTCTCGGATGCCTTTCAACGTGCTATTCTGAATAGATCCCAAACTCTTTCGTACTCTCACGGATTTATAGACAGCCCTGCAGGATCGTGGTGTCAGTTCCTTCCAGCACTACTTCAGACATGAGTCTAGTCCATGCCACGTCGTGTTGCGGCAGTTCTGCGCGCTCGTGTGGGCCCTACACGATATTGGGCAGGTCTTCCAGTTTCTTTGGCTCTTCAGTGAAACTCAAGTAAGCCAGCCGACAGCAGCACCATCACCGCTGTTGTAATTTTCGAACACATTCTTCGCTGAATCTACAGTTTCGTTCTTATCTGTCAAAATAATAGCACGTAGACATGGGTTCAAAAAACAAAACGCCTTTAATTTATTCACTTTCATTCTAGATTCACCTAAACTAGTTCTCAGTGACCGAGTTTTAACAGTGGAACCTTAAAAAATTATCTGTAGGGGCAACTGGTGCAAGAATTTCAAATAATTATGGTACGACATTGCAATGTTTATAATCTCTTTGGAGATGAGCAGTTACTTTTGGCTTGACATTTGATAATCTACGATCTTCTAACTTTACGAGAGGTGCGTATTCAGCGTTTCTTATTGGCCTAGTCGAACGCACATCTGGTGTGTTTAAGTTGTGTATTTTTACTCCAACAGATTAGTGTCGGTTAATTTGACCTGTGATCGAAGAGCGAGTTAGATATAATTAAGCGAAACGGCTATGTGGTATGAATGGATCGTCAGATGCCCATTGCTTACAACAAGCTACCGTCGAGTCGTAGGATCCACTTGGTGTCGAGCAAGTGTATATCGAGAACATACTACGCGTCTGGTTAGGGCTTTCCCCTCCAGTACACAAACACAATAGCTTAGTTACCGCGTGTACCTTGAAAATCAGCGTCAAATTCTGACTGCAGTACTTACCACTCGCACACCTCTGCGAATCAGGCATCCATACTACGCTAAATTCTTCTCCCACTCGTCTACTCCTTTCGTTAATACAGGGCTGAAACATGAAATGACTTTCCGGCTGTAGTCACCATAATTGTCAAAATGGTGTGTGTGTGTGTGTGTGTGTGTGTGTGTGTGTGTGTGTGTGTGTTTCTTTCTTTCTTTCTGTGTGTGCCTGTAATTTCGCGACCTCTTCTGGCTTACCTTACCATACATGTTGAACTAACAACTGTGTGCATCCGTCGAAGCAGATTGACCATTGCATTATGTGGCGAACAAGGTCGATTACCTGCCAGGGTTTACAGTATACTAAAATTCACAACAAGACTAATTTTTTGATATCTACTTGTATTATTTTGATTTGTTTGTAAGTAGTACATATACAAAAATTATTCAGTCACACATAAATTTGCATACCACTGACTATAAGTGCTAGATGCTATTAGAGTATTACATGGTAACGTTGGCTGCAGATTAAAACTCTGCGTATTTTCAGTCGAATTCAGATATCAAATCTGAAAGTTAGCACCCTCAGTGATACGTGATGTGAGAGCTCTTTACAACGTAGAAGAACGAGTCCATGCGATGTGTTGAATACCATGGATGTCTTACATCCCCACATGTTTCACAGGATCTTTTGAAGTCGGAGTAAATCTGCTGTAACACAAAAAATTCATCGAAAGGTCGACTGCTCGTTAGGTTATTTGTCTCAGTAAAAAGGGAACAAGATGAGAGGATATCTTTTAAGACATCAGGGAATGACTTCCATGGTACTTCATGGAGCTGTAGAGGTTTAAAACTGTAGAGGAGGGCAGAGACTGGAATATAAAATTCGTTCAATTGTCTCTAAGAACTATGGGACTTAACATCTGAGGTCAACGGTCCCCTATACTTAGAACTAATTAAACCCAACCAACCTAAGGACAGTACACACACCCTTGCCCGAGGCAGGATTCGAACCTGCGACCGTAGCAGCAGCGCCGTTCCAGACTGAAGTGCCTAGAACCGCTCGGCCACAACTGCCGGCGATTGGAATACATCCAGCAGATTATTGAGGACTTAGGTTGCAAGTGCTTCTCTGAGACGAAATGGTTGGAGGTTGGAAAGAAAAGAAAAGAAAGAAAGGTTGTACGTAAATACCATATCACCAGTTACATTTGCATCAGAAACTGGAATCTTCAGTTGATGCTATGAGGAATTCGCGCGATGTCCTTGTTCTCGATATAATTTACCGTTGGGTTCATCGAACTGAGCTAATTTTATTGAAGATGTCTGATTCACGATTCAGAATAAATCAGGGATAATGATGTAGTGGAGGAGGATAGTAAACGTTACTGGCTCAAAGTTTAGTTGTCCAGGGTTGTGCTAATAAATGAACATATTAACCATAGTTTTCATTTCTTTGGGCGCTTCAGAAATAATTTCATGCGTTCGCTGTAATGCCAGTTGACATATTTTTCTGAAGGCCAGCTGACGTTATCTTAAGAGCGATAGCATCTCGTATGTGCGGAATTGTACATGAAGACTCCGCAAGAAATCAGCAATACTTTTCAAACCGCGATAATGTAGGATACTGGAGTTATCCGGTATCTCCATTAACTCCTTCACTCAGGTTTTAGGTTCAATAAAGTGGTTAGAAGAGGAAATAATAATTATGTGGGATAACGGCTATGAATATTTTACCTAGCCATTGTCTCAAAAAATCATGGAAATGATTTTGGAAGAAAGGGACCAAGCTGTCATTGAGTCCAAGAAAATAGTTCTATCTGTCTACATCTGTATTATTCAGGTCTTGTACAGCTTTTCGCTGGTTTTTCGGATGCATACAATCACTCTACATTACGTTTCGTGTACTTGCCTGCCAATATGTTTGTCTTTTTTGTATTTTTTTTGTTTTATATACGATTATACCACAGAAATGCGTGTATGTGATAGCACCAGATAGGTGCTTTAGAATGAAATCTAAAGCAGGCGACCGGCTCATCCAGAAATGCGTATGTCACGATAAACTACATCCGCCTGAGCACGGGGTACAAATCGTCAAATCGCGTCATAAATATTGGTAAAACGTGTGACTGGCACAGATACCGGTAATTTCCAAGTATGATTGCCTCTCGAAGTGAAGGTGTCCAAACGATACATATCGAGCGTGCGATTGTAAATCTATCATGCGACTCCGCTGGCGGGCGTCCTGATCAATTATTTGTGATCGTCATTTTTATCTGCATCGTTCCCTTAGTTTCTCTAAATTACATATCTCCGCGAATTATTCGTGAGTTGCTAGGGAAACCCAGACGATTTATGTCGTTAGTGAGTTGGATGTCTGGTGTACTTGACGTTTCTTCGGAGGATTCTCTCACATGGAAGAATCTAATTCCATGTTTATCCAACGCAGAAAATTGTTCGACTTTTTGTCACAAATATGGAGTATTACTAGGCGAGGATAGAAGGAACTGTGTGGACTGTGGTTGTGCGAAATATGTAAAACTTCGTAAGAACAGTTTCGATGCTGAAATACCGTTACATTTTCATTGTGGACAGCGCGGAAAACGAACGAGTTTCAGGAAGAATACATAGCTCGACTCATCCAAATTATCCATCAGACCACCGTAATGGACTTTCATATTACGACAACACCGACGACGAGCAAGGTAAGTTGTCTCCTTTGCAGTAACAAGTATTTTTGTAACGCTTTTCTTTTGTTGTTACAGTAGTGACCAACGTAAACATACTCATAACTCCTGCCACCAGGGTCGCATGGTCGACTTACGATCGCACGCTCGATATGTATCGTTTGGACCCCACGACTTCGATAGGCAATCATTCTTGGAAATTACCCAGATGCCTGTTGTGTATCATAACGGGAGGATATAAAATGTAGAATGTCAGTAGGAAAAACACTTCTGAAGAGGACTAAAATGTTAACATCAAATATAAATTGAGGTATATTGTAGTGTTAACTGTAGAACGCGTAAGTAATAATAATGGCGTGTGATGAGGGCCTTCAATCGGGTAGACCGCCCACCTAGTGCAAGTCTTTCGATTTGACGCCACTTCGGCGACTTGCGCGTCGATGGGGATGAGATGATGATGATGATTGGGACAACACAGCACCCAGTCCCTGAGCGGAGAAAATCTCCGACCCAGCCAGGAATCGAACCCGGGCCCTTAGGATTGACAGTATGTCACGCTGACCACTTTTTTTTTTTTTTTTTTAATCTCATTTTGTTCTATATTGATCGTTGACTTTGTTCGTGGCGGATGTCCGATGGCACTCGTTCAGGTTGTTCTTTGATCCATTCACTCAGTTTTTTTTTTATTACAGAGGGTAGCTAAACCCTCTGACCGAACATGCTGAGCTGCCGTGCCGGCATACCATTCATCTACCGGTAAGTGAAACATGGACGATAAACAGAACACCCAGGAAGATACTGTGACGTTGGAGAAGAGGTTGGGATGGGTAGAATGGGTAATAAATTAAGCTCTTTATCGAATGAGAGAGTAGTGAGTTTATGGTACAACATGGGTAAGAGACTGTAAAGGCTTATGCAAGACTTTCTTAGGAGTAGCAGTGCAAAGGAGACTGGAGTTTGACTATAGTAAAACATTTGCGAACGTAAAGAAGGTTGTAAGTGTTAGCTGGTTAGCTGGAGATAAATTAGTGTGGAGCGCAGGATTGACGTAATGTCGAACTGGATACTGCACCATCATAAACAGTAGTACTTTTCCAAATAACAGTTCAACAATGATGGACTAACGGGCGCATCATGAGGCATCAACGAATAGTTAATTTGGCTGTGGAGGGATACTTTGAGGGTGAACATTGTAGTGGGAAACAATACAGTAAACCTCTGCAATTGGGCACCACACTCGCAGGTTCGAATCCTGCCTCGGGCATGAATATGTGTGATGTCCTTAGGTTAGTTAGGTTTAAGTAGTTCTAAGTTCTAGGGGACTGATGACCTCAGATGTTAGATCCCATAGTGCTCAGATCCATTTGAACCAACTGAACCTCTGCAATTGGTCGCACATTGCGGTGCTCGTGCGGAGACCGAAAGATTTCCACACGATAGACTAGCTTGGAGAGCTGCATCGACCCCGTCTTCGAAGTGCAAGGTACAACATAACAAATAGTAGAGCCTTTCCGAATCACATGGACGGATCAAGATTCGGATCCGATGGCGCGAGGTCATGGCACGCCCCTTACGGATGGAGACGGTCACCAGACGATCTCTTTCTTCTGATTGTTGACGCTGAGATTCTGGCCGCTGAGCGTGAGCCTTCTGGACGAGCTGAAGATCGCCTCCTCGGTCTTGACCCTCCTGCCGCAGAGCCTGCCGGCCGCGAGGTCGTTCTGGATGTCCTCGAGCGAGCGGCCCTTGGTTTCGGGCATCACCAGCGCGATGAAGAGCCCGCAGGCGACGCAGCTGGCGCAGAAGAACCAGTAGCAGACGTGGTCGCCCCAGGCAGCGGCCACGGACGGGTAGAGCTTGGCGGCCAGGAAGCACACGCCCCACATCAGCGTCAGCCCGAGCGAGGTGGCCAGTTCGCGGATGCGCGGCGAGAAGATCTCGGCGAGCACGACGTAGGGCACCGGGTAGACGCCCAGCGAGACGGTCACGACGAAGACGCACAGGGAGGCGATGGGCAGCCAGCCGGGCGACCAGCCGCCGGCGCGCGTCACGTAGAAGTGGGCGCCCAGCGCCGCCGTCGAGACGGCGATGCCCGCGTTGCTAAGCAACAGCAGCGCGCGGCGGCCCGCGCGGTCCGTCAGCAGCGTGGAGACGGCGACGCCGCCCAGCAGGGAGGCGCCCACCACGACGGCGCTGAGCGCGGGGTCGATGGCGCCGCCCGCCGCCGAGAAGATGCCCTCGGCGTACGACACCACCGCCATGATGCCGCTCAGCTGCTGGTTGGCGCACACCACCATCCCGATGGCGAAGGCGCGCCGGTTGGCCTTGGTGGCGAACAGGTCGCGCAGCGACACGTGCCGCTCGGCGTCTTCCAGCCGCTTCTTTTCGACCGCCGCCTGCCTCATTGCGAACTCCGTCTCCAGTTCCTCCTCCTGCAAAGCGCCCCTCGCATCAACACCCTCTCTATCGTGAACACCATAGAGCAGTGGTCTCCAATTATTTTTTCTTTCTTTTTTTTACCAGCGATCACTTTGTATTCTTTCTTGTCAGTAAGGACCAAAAGGTTCAAGGAAAAAAAAACTGTGTCGATCTAAAAATAAACTTTAAGGGGAGTCGTATCACCCTATCTTGACAATCTTAAAATGGCTATATGAACGCCCCGTTTTCTCAGGAACTGTAGAATATATAAATATGAGATTTTTTGCCACATGTTTTCTGTGAATATACAGAGGGGTCCAAAAAAATGTATCCACTGTTTAAAAGTCCATAACTTGCAAACTAATTGACGGAGTTCTCTCATTTTTGGTGAAAGTGTAGCTTAAAATGGTCATATGGCTCTGAGCCCTCTGGAACATAGCTTCTGAGGTCATCAGTCTCCTAGAACTTAGAACTACTTAAACCTAGCTAACCTAAGAACATCACACACATCCATTCCCGAGGCAGGATTCGAATCTGCGACCGTAGCAGCAGCGCGGTTTCAGACTGTAGCGCCTAGAACCGCTCGGCCACCACGGCCGGCAAAGTGTAGCTTAAAGTCCAACTTAAAGCTATCACTGTAGGTGTTCGAAATGGTCACCATTAACATCCACACACAAACGATGCCGCCGAAACGCAGCACGAACTACTGACTTTGCAACGTGTTCAGTTGGATATTTGCACACGAATGTACGATGGATTCTCGAAGTTCATCCAATGTGCGTGGCTTTTGTCGATAAACGACGTCCTTTAGTGTTCCCCACAGGTAAAAGTCCAGAGGAGTTACGTCTGGGGAACGTGGTGGATACTCCACTGCACCTCTACGGCCTATCCATCTTCGTGGTAGATTTTCGTCGAGATACGCCCTAACACGATTTTGGTAGTGGGCTGGGGCGCCATCTCGTTGAAAGTAAACTCTTCCGTCTCCATACAAGTCTCGGATTGCAGGTAAAATGGATGTCGGAAGCTTCTGAAGGTACACCTCACCGGTAACAGTGCCGTCAAAGAAGAATGGCCCAATCAAGCCCCCGTAAGACAAACCACACCACACATTTACTCCTGGCAAATTCACGGCTTTGTCTACATGGACGTTCGGATTTCCGGCGGCCCAGTATATGCAATTGTGGCGATTTACTGTACCATTGGGTTTTTAACTGTGCCTCATCAGACCACACAATCTTCTCTGCAAACTCTTCATCGTTGCGCACCATGTTAGTAAACCACTCGCAGCACTCCATTATACGAGCTGGGTCGTCCTCGTTCATTGCGTTTAGCAATCGTGGGATGTAGCACTTCCACTTTACTGTCTTCAAAATTCGCCGAACACTTGAGCGATTCACTCCAGTTTCACGGGCACACTGTCTCACAGACTTATGTGGTGAGCGAGTGAACTGTTGTAACACACGACGGGAGTTAACTGGACTTGTTACTGTTACAGGTCGTCCAAATCGTTGTTTGCGTACATCTTTAACACAGCCTTCGGCTTCAAATTTGTCTCGAATGCAACGAATCGTTAAACCTGTCGGTGGCTCTGTTTGATACTCATTTCACCATTGCCGTTGAACCTCATTAATGTTTTCGTACTTAAAATACCACTTCAAAACTGACTTCCTTTCATCGAACGTAAGCCTTGCACCAGCCATGTTTACTCGAGTAACTAGGTGCAACTAAGAACAAAACACTGACTATCTGGCGACTGTCATCTGACAAAACAAAACAACGCAATACAACGCTTGTGTGGCGATTGCCGGAACTACAAACTTTTACAATACCAAGGATGAGACAAGTCAGTCAATTACTTTGCCAGTTATGGACTTTTAAAGAGTGGATACATTTTTTGAACCCCTCTGTATTGCTCTGCAATCACTTTAAAACGACAATTAGGGAAAAAGTTACAATTTCATTTCCTAAACATATAATTTTTTATGTACATTTTCACAATTATAAATTCTTTAATTTTAACTATTAAATTAAATGCTACTAAAGTAGACCTGCAATAATATCACGATATTATCTATGTTACGTGTAAATAATTCAGAGAAGTAGATTTAGAAGCTTCTCAGAACAAAAGGCATTTTTACTGAAAAATGTCATTTTGAGAAAGTAGGATTTTAAAGAAAAAAAGATTAACACGCATCCAACTGATATATACAAAATATGTTCGACTCCTCCTGCCTGGTAGTTCTCATCTCCTTCTTCATCTTCCTCAGCCAATGCTGCCTTCCTTTCCTCGATCTGGCTTCTATAGGCGTACTGATGCTGCAATCTCTGCCTTCATGACTCACAGTTGATCCCAAGTCTCAAAACTTTTAGTGGTGTTTTAAGCTGTAGTCTCCCGGAGTAACCATCATTTAAAGTAAGCAGCGTCAAAACCACGAAGTTCGAAGGCTGACCTTCCAAAAAAACATTACTAAAAGATGCATTGGCATTTAGTGTTTTGCCCTTCAGACATCGCTTCAACAGCTGTGGATCGACAAGATGCTGAAACACGGGTTTCATGGCAATCACAGCAGCATATCGTATAGTAATGTTGTGAGAGACTGTCCGTTTATCTTCGTCTTTTGCCTTCAGCTATTTACGCCAATCACTGGAGCAGAGGTTGAGGATTGGTTCAGCATCTGTAGATAGCTGGTGGAAATGAATTGCCCAAACAGCTCTCTTCATACCATCTAAATTATCCCTGTCACTTCTAACACGCATGCGATAATATTGTGCAATCTGATCAATTTCTTTATCAGTCACTCGACGCTGTATATTTAGACAATCTGATAACATAGTACTTCCCGATTCCCATTTAAGCCTGAACTGTCTCGTGCTCATCCTCTTGTGCACATGATTAATGCACTTTAGTTTTGTAATAGACAAGTCACCATAGGGCTTTCTCTCCACAAATGATGCAAAACATAATGCTCAGAAATGCCAGTGCATGATTATTTTCAAATATTTGTTTAAAACAGTAAATATTCGAATGTTGCTATACAACAGCAAACAACAAACTAAGCATAGATATCTACATTTTCATAATATGCATAAAAGTAAGAATATCAGATTTTGTTGTTTTGTGCGGTACGACTCCCCTTAATTGAAACTTATAACATACTCGTTAAACTACATGTTAACACACTTTAACAGATCTATTATGACGGGAGACAACATCTTTAGTAGAAAATGAAATTTGGTTTGTATCTATTCAGTTTTTGAACTTGCATGTCCTGCACATGTTCGGTAATACTGGGGCTAATATTATTGCTCAGAGTTACACAAATATTGTCACTACTTCCAAGCGATTACTGGACTTGTTTTTGATTACCAGCGAAGCAGAAAACCCTTGTTCTCACAAATAAGTTGTAGAGGCAAGCATAAGATGGCCCAAGGTGATTTCTTGAATTTTAATATTTGAAATTGCTTTTTAACAACAAAACTGCTCAAAAGAATCAGATTGAAATGCGACCATACAGCTTGTTTAATCTTAGGTATTTCAATGAGCTATTTTTGGATTTTTTCTGCAAGTTATCCAGCATTGCTGGTAAATGGGTTGCGAAGCAGGTTTTGGCCAACTTTTGCTTCTGTTTAAATTGTATCCTGGAAAGTAATGATTGAATTCATTGAATTCATCTGCAAATGACTCTTGATGTTTTCTTGTGTGTTTGCCCTAATCGTGTCATACTTTTCATCATCAAAGGGACAGTGTAGTGATGAACTGGTTGTAATTTTACGTATTGATTGGATTATCAGTCATTCATTTCTTCCGATTGAAAGTAGTCTGTGGGAATAACGGAATGAAAACGGTCTACATAGCTGATTCTCGACGCATTCGGCGCTGAGCGGGAACATTCGATCGTTTATGCATATTCGAATTATTGATGTTCGTTGAAATCTGTTATTTGTTGTCGTCATTGTTGTTGTTGTTACTGTCGTTACGATATCTACTTTTTACAGGGTGCCAAATACGCAACCAATAGTTCAGTTTTTCATCCGTGTTTATGGGATAGTGGTTACTTAATAGCCAACTTCGGGACTGAATCAAAATGCCAAACGCTCCCTGGCGCGGGAGTGGGTACAAAGTGGTCCTCTAGACAAATGTATCTGAAGGGATGAGTCACATTCCAAAACTATATTATTGAAAGAAATTAAAAGAAAATTAAAGGAAGGTGACAAACATTTCTGATCGAAAAAATGCTTTCGGTAAGCTCCAGAATATTCTTAGAAAGCAAGTCATTGTCACTTAACGAATTAAAAAATTCTATGTTGTATGCTTTCTGTTTGCGTCACCTCAGCATTTCCCGAAAAAGATATATTGGTGATAGTTGTAAACCGGCGGGAAGAGGGAGAGAGGGCTTCAGTAACTTTAAATGAAAAAGTAAGTGTTCATTCATTGAAATATAAATTTGTGATGTAGCACCAGCTGTCATTTTTACTCAGATGATTCATGTGAAAAGGTTTCTGACGTAATTATGGCCTCTCGACGCGGAATGGTTATTGGAGCCAGGGGACATTCCATTTCGAGAAATAATTTGGGAATACAGTATTCACAGATGCAAAGTGTCAATAGTGTGCCGAGAATACCAAATTTCAGACATTACCTCTCACCACGGACAACGAAGTGAATGACGGCATTCCCTTAACGATCGAGGGCAGCGGCGTTTGCGTGGAGTTATCAGTGCTAACAGACAAGCAACACTGAGTGAAATACACGCAGAAATCAGTGTCGGACGTACGATGAATGTATGCGTCAGGATCGTGCCGCGAAATCTGGTGTTGATGGGCTGTGGCTGTAGGCAACCGACGAGAATGTCGCGACAGCACGACATCGCCTGCAGCGCCTCTCGTGGGCTCCTGACCATATCGGTTCGACCCTAGGCGACTGGAAAAGCGTAGTCCTGATTTCAGCTGGTAATAGCTTATGGTAGGGTTCGAGTGTGGCGCAGACCCCAGGAGCCACGGACGCATGTTGTCGACAAGGCACTTTGCAAGCTGGTGGTGGTCCCAGAATGGTGTGAGCTGTGTTGGAGAACATTTGGAGCCATTCATTGACATCATATTTCTGAACAATTATGGAATTTTTGTGGATGATAATGCGCCATGTAGTTGGGTCACAGTTGTTCGCGATTGGTTGGAAGAAGATTCTGGACAGTTCGAACGAATGATTTGGTCACACAGATCTTCTGACATGAATGGTTCAGATGGCTCTGAGCACTATGGGACTTAACATCTGAGGTCATCAGTCCCCTAGACTTAGAACTACTTAAACCTAACTAACCTAAGGACATGGCACACACACATCCATGCCCGAGGCAGGATTCGAACCTGCGACCGCAGCCGCAACGCGGTACCGGACTGAAGTGCCTAGAACCGCTCTCCCACAACGGCCGGCCATCCTGACATGAATCCTATCGAACATTTCTGGGACATACTCGGGCTGTCAGTTCGTGCACAAAATCCTGCACCGGCGACGCTTTCGCAATTCTGGACGGCTATGGACAGCACAGTTCAATATTTCTGCAGAGGACTTCCGACGACTTTCTGAGTCCACGACACGTCGAGTTCCTGCACTAAGCCGGGCAAAAGGAGGTCGGACACGATATTAGGAGGTATCCCGCATTTTTCCCATCTTAGTGTACCTACATTTTGAAAATACCAATAATTCAGAAATATAGTATTTAGAAGTGATTGCTGAAAAGTAATGCCTCCGAAATTTTTATGTGAAAACTGTTATTCTTCATGTCTATACAAGGTCGTCCATTTATCGCAACCGGGACAAATATCTCACGAAATAAGCGTCACACGAAAAAACTACAAAGAACGAAACTTGTCTAGCTTGAAGGGGGAAACCAGATGGCGCTATGGTTGGCCAGCTAGATGGCGCTTCCATAGGACAAACGGATTATTACATATTCGTGTAGTACGTAAAGAAATATGAAGGTTTTAATTGGACCACTTTTCTCGCTTTGTGATAGATGGCGCTGTAATAGTCACAAACACATGGCTCACAATTATAGACGAACAGTTGCTAACAGGTAGGTTTTTTAAATTAAAATACAGAACGAAGGTACGTTTGAACATTTTATTTCGGTTGTTCCAATGTGACGCATGTACCTTTGTGAACTTATCATTTCTGAGAACGCATGCTGTTACAGCGTGATTACCTGTAAATACCACATTAATGCAATAAATGTTCAAAATGATGTCCGTCAACCTCAATGCATTTGGCAATACGTGTAACGACATTCCTCTCAACAGCGAGTAGTTCGCCTTCCGTAATGTTCGCACATGTACTGACAATGCGATGACGCATGTTGTCAGGCGTTGTCGGTGGATCACGATGGCAAATATCCTTCAACATTCCCCACAGAAAGAAATCTGGGGACGTCAGATCCGGTGAAAGTGCTGGTGATGGTATGGTGCTTCGACGACCAATCCACCTGTCATGAAATATGCTATTTAATACCGCTTCAACCGCACGCGAGCTATGTGCCGGACATCCATCATGTTGGAAGTACATCGCCATTGTGTCATGCAGTGAAACATCTTGTAGTAACATCGGTAGAAAATTAAGTTCGACATCAGCACACATTGCACCATTTAGATGGCCATCGATTAAATGGGGGCCGATTATCCTTCCTCCCATAATGCAGCACCATACATTAACCCGCCAAGGTTGCTGATGTTCCACTTGTCGCAGCCATCGTGAATTTTCCGTTGCCCAATAGTGCATATCATGCCGGTTTACGTTACCGCTGTTGGTGAATGACGCCTCGTCGCTAAATAGAACGCGTGCAAAAAATCTGTCATCGACCCGTAATTTCTGTTGTGCCCAGTGGCAGAACTGCACACGACGTTCAAAGTCGTCGACATGCAATTCCTGGTGCATAGAAATATGGTATGGGTGCAATCGATGTTGATGTAGCATTCTCAACACCGACGTTTTTGAGATTCCCGATTCTCGCGCAATTTGTCTGCTACTGATGTGCGGATTAGCCGCTACAGCAGCTAAAACACCTGCTTGGGTATCATCATTTGTTGCAGGTCGTGGTTGACGTTTCCCATGTGGCTGTACACTCCCTGTTTCAAAAAAATGGTTCAAATGGCTCTGAGTACTATGGGACTTAACTTATGAGGTCATCTGTCCCCTAGAACGTAGAACTGCTTAAACCTAACTAACCTACTTCCATACTGAAGCGCCTAGCACCGCTCGGCCACACTGGCCGGCTACTTCCTGTTTCCTTAAATAACTTAACTATCAGGTGAACGGTCCTGACACTTGGATGATGTCGTCCAGGATACCGAGCAGCATACATAGCACACGCCCGTTGGGCATTTTGATCACAATAGCCATACATCAACACGATACCGACCTTTTCCGCATAGGTAAACGGTCCATTTTAACACAGGTAATGTATCATGAAGCAAATACCGTCCGCACTGGAGCAATGTTACGTGACACCAAGTACTTATACGTTTGTGACTGTTACAGCGCCATCTATCACAAAGGGAAAAAATTGGTCCAACTAAAACATTAATATTTCTTTACGTGCTACACGAATATGTAGTAAAAAATGGGGGTTCTTATGTAAAAAAACGCAGTTGATATCCGTTTGACCTACGGCAGCGCCATCTAGCGGGCCAACCATAGTGCCATCTCGTTTCCCCCTTCAAGCTAGACGAGTTTCGTTCTTTGTAGTTTTTTTCATTTGATGCTTTTTCGTGAGATATTTGGCCCGGTTACTATCAATGAACTACCCTGTATACTGCATGTACATTGAGAAAAGAAAACAAACAAAGGGATTACTGATGTCAACTGCATTGAGAAGTTACACGGAAATAGCGGCGAAGAGTAAAAATGTGTACCGGATCGGAATTCGAACCCACGATCTCCTGCTTATTACGCAGGATCCTTAACCACTCCGTCAACTGGGACACTGTATAGCCACACCTGCACAGACTGTCTCAGCACACCTCACGTCCTTTCCACACTCCCACAGAGCTCCATCTACCCCCAATCCCTATCACAGAAGAAGGTGGATCCGTTGCCCATGTACGCGAATTAGTTACATAAATTCGTGGTGTCTGTTCTTTCTGCCATGTCCAAAAGAAGAGGCACCACGCAGTTGTACAAACAGATAAATCTCGCTCACAAGTGACGTGAATTTCAAGTTTATCACTCCATCGTAACGGTCGCGCATGCACAGTATGCAGGACTTGTCAAACGACAGTTGTAAACTAGATACGAACACATTCTCGACACGTAAAGTTAAGTCATTGTCAGTAAGCCTTTCCCCGACAAGATTTATTTCATTTAATACTGTCAATGTTCGAAGTTCATTTCATTAGAAATTTACAGATTAAATAATTTTCCAGAATGAGAATTTCACTCTGCAGCGGAGTGTGCACTGATACGAAACTTTCTGGCAGATTAATACTGTGGGCCGGACCGAGACTCGAACTCGGGACATTTGCCTTTCGTGGGCAGGGGCCCTACCATCTGAACTACCCAAGCGCGACTCACGCCCCTTCCTCAGAGCTTTACTTCTGCCAGTATCTCGTCTCCTACCTTCCTAACTTTACAGAAGCTCTCCTCCGAACCTTGCATAACTAGCACTCCTGAAAGAAAGGATACTGTGGAGACATGGCTTAGCCACAGCCTGGGGGATGTTTCCAGAATGAGATTTTCACTCTGCGGCGGAGTATGCGCTGATATGAAACTTCCTGGCAGATTGTGTGCCGGACCGAGACTCGAACTGGGGACCTTTACCTTTCGCGGGCAAGTGCTCTACCATCTGAGCTACCCAAGCATGACTCACGCCCCGTCCTCACAGCTTTACTTCTGCCAGTATCTAGTTCGCAGTAACACAGAGAATGATGTGTGATTGGTACATGGAGAGAGCAGAGTGTACTTACGGTCTTGCCGACCCTGAACCAGCGCAGAGAGGCCTTGGCTTCGTCGGGGCGGCCCTTGCTGAAGTAGTACCAGGGCGTGTCCGGCAACCAGAAGAGGCCCGCCAGGGAGGCGGCGGACAGCACCAGAGACACCACCGCCGTCATCGTGTAAGACAGCGCCAGGGGCAGCGCGTAGCTGCAACACGACACCGAGCCTTTATTGTATGATTATATGATAGCAGAACAAACACTGGTAGCAGTTACTTCTGTAAAATATCTGGGAGTATGCGTGCGAAACGATTTGAAGTGGAATGATCATATAAAATTAATTGTTGGTAAGGCAGGTGCCAGGTTGAGATTCATTCGGAGAGTCCTTAGAAAATGTAATCCATCAACAAACGATGTGGCTTACAAAACACTCGTTCGACCTATACTTGAGTATTGCTCATCAGTGTGGGATCCGTACCAGGTCGGGTTGACAGAGGAGGCAGAGAAGATCCAA
Organism: Schistocerca americana; assembly: GCF_021461395.2. Classification (NCBI taxonomy): domain Eukaryota; kingdom Metazoa; phylum Arthropoda; class Insecta; order Orthoptera; family Acrididae; genus Schistocerca; species Schistocerca americana. Next base: position 483,374,580 of record NC_060124.1, on the reverse strand, counting down.
AGAAGAGCGGCGCGTTTCGTCACAGGGTTATTTGGTAAAAGTGATAGCGTTACGGATATGTTTAGCAAACTCAAGTGGCAGACACTGCAAGAGAGGCGCTCTGCATCGCGGTGTAGCTTGCTGTCCAGGTTTCGAGAGGGTGCGTTTCTGGATGAGGTATCGAATATATTGCTTCCCCCTACTTATACCTCCCGAGGAGATCACGAATGTAAAATCAGAGAGATTCGAGCGCGCACGGAGGCTTTCCGGCAGTCGTTCTTCCCGTGAACCATACGCGACTGGAACAGGAAAGGGAGGTAATGACAGTGGCACGTTAAAGTGCCCTCCGCCGCACACCATTGGGTGGCTTGCGGAGTATAAATGTAGATGTAGATATAGAAACGAGGGTCTCTACCTCCAAACTAATTATAAAGGAAACTTGGTCCGTCTTATTGCTGAACGAATACTGTGGTAGCTCATATTTACGAGGTGATGATGTTACAAAATTTCAGGAAACCACCGAGTCGCAAGTTATAAGCGAAAATCGTTGTGATACTTCTGAGAGTGGAATACGTGTATCAGTAGTCTTGTTGCGAAGATTGTAGGTTAGGCAAGTATCAGAGGTGTTAGGGTGAACCAAAACAGTATCGAGGATGCAAGAGCTCTAAAATTCGTACCTTAAGAGCTATGAGCAATTTTTCATCTTTGCTACTATGAAACACACATCCTCCACTGAACAAGGACACAAAGCTTTTAATGGATGCATGTACTGGACTTTTTTCATGTTAGTGTCCGTACTAACTCCTCCAAAAATATGCAAACCAAAGAGCTTGCAGTAGGCGAGGTGTATAATGAATAAGAATGTGCGAGGGTCACTCATAAAGAAATGCACACTATTTTTGTAAAAATACAGTTTTCATTATGCACTTGTGAAAGTTTTACAGTGTGTAGATACATCCTTCCCGCTTGTTTTCAAACTTAGTTCAACCTGTTCCCGTGAGTGGCGGCGTCACAGCATGTCTTCAAGATGGCTGCTACACTTGACGTTCGTCAGAAGCAACGTGCTGTCATAGAACTCCTGTACTGTAAGAACGAGACAGTGGGAAACATCCACAAGAGGTTGAAAAAGGTGTATGGAGATGCTGCTGTCGATCGCAGTACAGTTAGTCGGTGGGCAAGCAGGTTACGTGATGAAAGCGGGCACAGCAATATTGAGGATTGTCCTCGCAGCGGCAGGCCTCGTACTGCACCACTCCAGACAATGTGCAGAGAGTTAACGAATTGGTACTGCTGACAGGCGCATCACAGTAAACGAATTGTCACGCTACGTTGGCATAGGGGAAGGAAGTGTTTGCAGAAAACTGAAAGTGTTGGCGTTAAAAAATGTTTGTGCCAGGTGGATTCCTAGTATGTTGACAGTGGCTCACAAAGAAAGAAGAAAAACGGTATGCAGCGAACTTTTGGAACAGTACGAGAATGGTGGAGATGAATTTCTTGGAAGAATTGTGGCAGATCATTTTTCACCAGAGACGAAGAGGCAATCAGTGGAGTGGCATCATGCAAATTCACCCAAGAAAAAAAGATTCAAAACCACACCTTCTGCTGGAAAAGTTATGGCTAAGGTGTTTTTCGATTCCGAAGGACTCTTGCTTGTGGCCTTCATGCCAACTGGAACCACCATAAATTCTGATGCATATGTGACGACACTGAAGAAACTTCAAGCTCGACTGAGTTGCGTTCGACCACATCAGCAAAAGCAGGATGTTTTGCTGTTGCACGACAATGCACGGCCACAAGTCAGTCAAAAAACCATGGAAGCGACCTCAAAACTCGGATGGACAACACTGAAACACCCGCCTTACAGTCCTGACCTGGCTCCATGTGATTGTCATCTCTTTGGGAAACTGAAAGACTCTCTTCGTGGAACAAGTTTTTGAAGATGATGACTCCCTTGTGCTCGCTGCCATACAGAGTCTCCAACAGGTTGGTCCAGAATTTTACCGTGCGGGTATACAGGCGCAGGTTCCAAGATCGCTTAAGGCAGCTGAGAGGAATGGAAATTATGTGGAGAAATGAAAATATTGTTCCTAAAGGATATATCTACACACTGTAAAACTTTCAAACATGTATAATACTGTGGTCCAGAGCGATTAATTAAGACACAACTCAAGCTGTACTAGGATTGATAAGATAAGAAATGACGTAAGCCGACAATTGAAGAAATAGATAGGGGTGTGCACCACATAGGATTCTGCGATGGATACGATTCCAGTGGAAGAAAAGTGGTTGCCAACTCGCATGATGCAACTGGCAAAATGATGTGGAGGAGGCAGTGGAAGCAAGGATTATGAACGTTGAGGAAAGGCAAGACAGAACGAGATGGCTGCTGGGAGCAGAGAAGCGGCGCCAGCCGAAGATAATCCGCAAGAATAAGAAGAAGAAGAAGGAGAACGATAAGAAGATTAATGTTTTAAACATTGTAAATAAATTCATCTCAAATTGTTTTAGCGAGGGTGCCGGTAATCTCAGTTTGAGCGTCCTATGCTTACAACAAATCAACCAATCCCTCATTTGGGTAGTCAGTTGTCTGTGATGTTATGACGTGCTGCATTCTACAATCGGAATCTCTTTTGCCACGCCAGTCAGTTAAGACAGATGACTTCCGTAGTCAGGGCATATAAATACTGTTGCGATTTCATCTTTAGGCCGGCCGAAGTGGCCGTGCGGTTCTGGGCGCTGCAGTCTGGCACCGCGAGACCGCTACGGTCGCAGGTTCTAATCCTGCCTCGGGCATGGATGTGTGTGATGTCCTTAAGTTAGTTAGGTTTAACTAGTTCTAAGTTCTAGGGGACTAATGACCGCAGAAGTTGAGTCCCATAGTGCTCAGAGCCATTTGAACCATTTTCATCTTTTGCATTGTTGTATGTTTCTTCCTGCTGACACCCCACATTAACTCAGGTATGTGAGACTAAGAATGAAAAGATCACGTCGCTGTTCGAGGAGCCAAAAACGACAAAATTTTGGGACCAGCATAGCCGGGCTGAGATTTTACGCCGGATTACAACAAATATGAGTCCAATATCTGAACGTCTACGTTGTCTGAGTATAGGACGACGGCTCAATCCCGCGTCCGGCCATCCTGATTTAGGTTTTCCGTGATTTCCCTAAATCGCTCCAGGCAAATGCCGGGATGGTTCCTTTCAAAGGGCACGGCCGACTTCCTTCCCCATCCTTCCCTAATCCGATGAGACCAATGACCTCGATGTTTGGTCTCTTCCCCCAAACAAACCAACCCAACCCCAACTGAGTATAGGCTACTTTCATATTAGCGTAATTTGCGTCTACAGCTCATAATGCAGATCACTGAAGCCAGTCAGAATGTATTGCAAGCGAATTCCCTTCTAAGCCGCTGAATGGAGACGACGCCTTTCGGCATGTCATGTGGCTGTAGCTATATTGAATGAACCAGCAGTGATTGCTTTCTTTTTCATTGTTACTGCATATGACTTCCTGAAACGTATGCTAATGAAATGTAGTCAGTAAATGCAATGAGTCCGTCTAACAACATGTCGTACAATATATACTTACGAGAGAGAGAGAGAGAGAGAGGGGGAGAGAGAGAGAGAGAGAGAGTTTAACGGCCCGTCGACAGCGTAGTCATTGGATACGTTACTTATGAAGAGAGGAAAGTGGTAAGCAATGTGTGACATAATGCGCTCTACACATAAAACGGATATTTTACGATGCTAAATCTTATAATAACATGTTGCTAGTCAAGTAATTTCGAAATATCATACTTCCAATATGCCAAAAGTCCACTGAGAAATAAAGCAGAAACATCAACCGGTGTTAAACACTATCGTTTTAAATTTTATATGCTAAACTAAAATACTTAATAAAAAATTAAATTTAAAAATTGATGAAGCTATGCTACAACTACGTAAAATGCTTTTGACACAGTTACGGTGGACAAATGTTTACGGGTTGCGATTGCCAGATGTGAGCGGCACAGTCTATCTCAATTGTTACATCCCTAATAATGGGCCGCAGTTGTACTCGACAGCTTTTGTTTTTGTATGTAGCCAATGTAGCCGCTATGAATCAAGACACAAATGAATTAATGATGTTAGCTGTCAACGGGCACCGATTTAAATCAGTGGGGAACGGTGAAAAATATATATCAGACCGGGATACGAACCCAGGTTCCTGCTTTCTAGGGAGATGCGCTGACAGCTGCTCCATTCGGAAACAGCGACCAGTGCAACTGCGCCTACTATCCTAGCACTCCTCCCTTCAGACCCAAATTCTCAACGTGTCAGAAAGAACCGATACCACATACATACTTAAGGAGAGGACGACGAATTATCAGTTCACTGCAGATGCACACCACACTGGAACACTTACGGGAATCGGCGAAATATCGCGTGTAACAAGGATAATGGGCAACTGGCAATGCATGTGTAGTGTGAGGATAACGTGCGAATTTGAGTCTGACAGGAGGCATGCTGGGGTTGTCCGTGCAATTGCGACGACCACTATGTCTGGATGGCGCAGTAATCAGCACATCTGCCTAACAAGTAGGACACCTGGGTTCGAATCCCAGTCTGGCATAAATTTTCCAATTTCCCCATTGATTTAAATCATTGCCCACTGCCAGTCAACGTCATTAATCCCTTTGTGTCTAGATTTTGATTTGGTTCGCCATTAAAAACACATGATATTTCTCCTATCTAAACCTTCATACCAGTCACTCAATCTGGCTAGTCTAAACGCGCCCTTATCTTCCATTTAAGATATGGTCGGACAATTCTTGTCCTGGTTGTAAGTAGCGACAGTTGCACGAAAGAAGCGAAAAGAATGCAACTACAAGGGTCGCTTCCGTTTCGAGCTTCTGTGTTTGCAGTAAGACTAGTCGCGACACGAAACAAAGACGCACGTGACGTATGAGGAGCCCTTATTTGGTTAAGCGAGTGCAAGACCACAGTTCGCACCGAGCTCTTCTACATCGAGAGTCCACTGTTACGCCACAAAGCCGGCAGTAATCCGTGAACGCGGTAAACAGAAGTTAGGTGACTTTCTCTCTGCTGTTTTCGTTTGTGCTCCACAGTATTTTATGTGAGGCTTTTCGCAAGTGCCGCGGTCTTGAACTGCTTGAAATACCTCGGCAAACAATTACGCGTTGTACTGGGTATTTTGTACAGCTGAATGAATCTTGCTCAACCTAATCTTTGAATTAATCCGATATGAAAACAAGAATTAACAGTGCAGCTGTGCAGAAACTCGAGGCTTTCTGTAAAAATGTGTGGCTCACCATCTATGATTTCACAAAAGTCATACTTGGACGGCTGAGAATAGTACTGCCGAAGAGACTCAAGATCAGGAAGTCGGTCCTTGTCTGAGGAAAGATCACTGTTGTATGCTCAAATGCTTTATTCGCCGGCAGCAATAGTTGTATGTACTATCGATCACTCTACTTAAACGGTTCGATTTGTCGATGATTTGATCCTGGAGAGACCCATCTCCTTGTAAGCAATAATGTTTTCTTTCTGGACACGTGATAACTGTTTTCAGCGTGGTATCGTCACAATCGTGATTTACGTACGCGACAAGCACTGTCACTAATGGTGTATGTTTACTGCCTGCAGCCGGCCGCGGTGGTCTAGCGGTTCTAGGCGCGCAGTCCGGAACCGCGCGGCTGCTACGGTCGCAGCTTCGAATCCTGCCTCGGGCTTGGATGTGTGTGATGTCATTAGGTTAGTTAGGTTTAAGTAGTTCTAAGTTCTAGGGGACTGATGACCACAGATGTAAAGTCCCATAGTGCTCAGAGCCGTTTGAACCAATTTTTACTGCCTGCAGTAAAGGCATGTATGAGTACACTAACACCATATTTAGCTGACTGCCTCCATACCGAGCTACACCCTCTACCACCTCAGTAGTTGATGTCTCGTTATACAGTGTGGTCTTTTGATAGTGACCGGGCCAAATGTCTCACGAAATAAGCATCAAACGAAAAAACTACAAAGAACGAAACTCGTCTAGCTTGAAGGGGGAAACCAGATGGCGCTATGGTTAGCTCGCTAGATGGCACTGCCATAGGTCAAACGGATATCAACTGCGTTTTTTTTAAAATAGGGACCCCGATTTTTTATTACATATTCGTGTAGTACGTAGTTGTTGCTGTTGTGGTCTTCAGTCCTGAGACTGGTTTGATGCAGCTGTCCATGCTACTCTATCCTGTGCAAGCTTCTTCATCTCCCAGTACCTACTGCAACCTACATCCTTTTGAATCTGCTTAGTGTATTCATCTCTTGGTCTCCCTCTACGATTTTTACCCTCCACGCTGCCCTCCAATACTAAATTGGTGACCCATTGATGCCTCAGAACATGACCTACAAACAGATCCCTTCTTCTAGTCAAGTTGTGCCACAAACTTCTCTTCTCCCCAATCCTATTCAATACTTCCTCATTAGTTATGTGATCTACCCATATAATCTTCAGCATTCTTCTGTAGCACCACATTTCGAAAGCTTCTATTCTCTTCTTGTCCAAACTAGTTATCGTCCATGTTTCACTTCCATACATGGTTACACTCCATACAAATACTTTCAGAAACGACTTCCTGACACTTAAATCTATACTCGATGTTAACAAATTTCTCTTCTTCAGAAACGCTTTCCTTCCCACTGCCAGTCTACATTTTATATCCTCTCTACTTCGACCATCAACAGTTATTTTGCTCTCCAAATAGCAAAACACCTTTACTACTTTAAGTGTCTCATTTCCTAATCTAACTCCCTCAGTATCACCGACTTAATTCGACTACATTCCATTATCCTCGTTTTGCTTTTGTTGATGTTCATCTTATATCCTCCTTTCAAGACACTGTCTATTCCATTCAACTGATCTTACAAGTCCGTTGCTGTCTCTGACAGAATTACAATGTCATCGGCGAACCTCAAAGTTTTTATTTCTTCTCCATTGATTTTAATACCTACTCCGAATTTTTCTTTTGTTTCCTTTACTGCTTGCTCAGTATACAGATTGAATAACATCGGGGAGAGGCTACAACCCTGTCGTACCCCCTTCCCAACCACTGCTTCCCTTTCATGTCCCTCGACTCTTATAACTGCCATCTGGTATCTGTACAAATTGTAAATAGCCTTTCGCACCCTGTATTTTACCCCTGCTACCTTTAGAATTTGAAAGAGAGTATTCCAGTCAACATTGTCAAAAGCTTTCTCTAAGTCTACAAATGCTAGAAACGTAGGTTTGCCTTTCCTTTATCTTTCTTCTAAGATAAGTCGTAAGGTCAGTATTGCCTCACGTGTTCCAGTATTTCTACGGAATCCAAACTGATCTTCCCCGAGGTCGGCTTCTACTAGTTTTTTCCATTCGTCTGTAAAGAATTCGTGTTAGTATTTTGCAGCTGTGGCTTATTAAACTGATTGTTCGGTAATTTTCACATCTGTCAACACCTGCTTTCTTTGGGACTGGAATTATTATATTCTTCTGTAAGTCTGAGGGTATTTCGCCTGTTTCATACATCTTGCTTACCAGATGGTAGAGTTTTGTCAGGACTGGCTCTCCCAAGGCCGTCAGTCAGGTCTTTCAGTGCTCTGTCAAACTCTTCACGCAGTATCGTATCTCCCATTTCATCTTCATCTACATCCTCTTCCATTTCCATAATATTGTCCTCAAGTACATCGCCCTTGTATAGACCCTCTATATACTCCTTCCACCTTTCTGATTTCCCTTCTTTGCTTAGAACTGGGTTTCCATCTGAGCTCTTGATGTTCATACAAGTGGTTCTTTTAACGTCTCTTTAATTTTTCTGTAGGCAGTATCTATCTTACCCCTAGTGAGATAAGCCTCTACGTACTTACATTTGTCCTCTAGCCATCCCTGCTTAGCCATTTTGCACTTCCTGTCGATCTCATTTTTGAGACGTTTGTATTCCTTTTTGTCTGCTTGATTTACTGCATTTTTATATTTTTTTTTTCATCAATTAAATTCAATATTTCTTCTGTTACCCAAGGATTTCTACTAGCCCTCGTCTTTTTACCTACTTGATCCTCTGCTGCCTTCACTACTTCATCCCTCAAAGCTACCCATTCTTCTTCTAGTGTATTTCTTTCCCCCATTCCTGTCAATTGTTCCCTTATGCTCTCCCTGAAACTCTGTACAACCTCTGGTTCTTTCAGTTTATCCAGGTCCCATCCCCTTAAATTCCCACCTTTTTGCAGTTTCTTCAGTTTTAATGTACAGGTCATAACCAATAGATTGTGGTCAGAGTCCACATCCGCCCCCGGAAATGTCTTACAATTTAAAACCTGGTTCCTAAATCTCTGTCTTACCATTAGATAATCTATCCGAAACGTGTCAGTATCTCCAGGCTTCTTCCATGTATACAACCTTCTTTTATGATTCTTGAACCAAGTGTTAGCTATGATTTAGTTGTGCTCTGTGCAAAATTCTACCATGCGGCTTCCTCTTTAATTTCTTAGCCCCAATCCATATTCACCTACTATGTTTTCTTCTCTCCCTTTTCCTACTACCAAATTCCAGTCACCCATGACTATTAAATTTTCGACTCCCTTCACTATCTGAATAATTCGTTTTATTTCATCATACATTTCTTCAATTTCTTCGTCATCTGCAGAGCTAGTTGGCATATAAACTTGTACTACTGTAGTAGGCGGGGGTTTGTGTCTATCTTGGCCACAATAATGCGTTCACTATGCTGTTTGTAGTAGCTTACCCACATTCCTATTTTTTTTTTATTCGGTATTAAACCTACTCCTGCATTACCCCTATTTGATTTTGTATTTATAAGCCTGTATTCACCTGACCAAAAGTCTTGTTCCTCCTGCCACCGAACTTCACTAATTCCCACTATATCTAACTTTAACCTATCCGTTTCCCTTTTTAAATTTTCTAACCTATCTGCCCGATTAAGGGATCTGACATTCCACGCTCCGATCCGTAGAACGCCAGTTTTCTTTCTCCTGATAACGACATCCTCCTGAGTAGTCCCCGCCCGGAGATCCGAATGGGGGACTATTTTACCTCCGGAATATTTTACCCAAGTGGACGCCATCATCATTTAATCATACAGTAAAGCTGCATGCCCACGGGAAAAATTACGGCCGTAGTTTCCCCTTGCTTTCAGCCGTTCGCAGTACCAGCACAGCAAGGCCGTTTTGGTTATTCTTACAAGGCCAGATCAGTCAATCATCCAGACTGTTGCCCTTGCAACTACTGAAAAGGCTGCTGCCCCTCTTCAGGAACCACACGTTTGTCTGGCCTCTCAACAGATACCCCTCCGTTGTGGTTGTACTTACAGTACTGCTATCTGTATCGCTGAGGCACGCAAGCCTCCTCACTAACGGCAAGGTCCATGGTTCATGGGCGGGGGGGAGGGGGGGGGGGGGTAGTACGTTAAGAAATATGAATGTTTTAGTTGGACCACTTTTTCGCTTTGTGATAGATGGCGCTGTAATAGTCACAAACGTATAAGTACGTGGCATCACGTAACCTTGCGCCAGTGCGGACGGTATTTGCTTCGTCATACATAACCCGAGTTAAAATAGACCGTTTACCAATTGCGGAAAAGGTCGATATCGTGTTGATGTATGGCTACTGAGATCAAAATGCCCAACGGGCGTGTGCTATGTATGCTGCTCGGTATCCTGGACGACATCATCCAAGTGTCCGGACCGTTCGCCGGATAGTTACGTTATTTAAGGAAATTCAGCCACATGTGAAACGTCAATCACGACCTGCAACAAATGATGATGCCCAAGTAGGTGTTTTAGCTGCTGTCGCGGCGAATCCGTACATCAGTAGCAGACAAATTGCACGAGAATCGTGAATCTCAAAAACGTCGGTTTTGAGAATGCTCATCAACATCGATTGCACCCGTACCATATTTCTGTGCACCAGGAATTGCTTGGCGGCATTATGGGAGGAAGGATAATTGGCCCCCTTTTACCGATGGCAATCTAAATGGTGCAACGTATGCTGATTACCTACGTAATGTTCTACCGCCGTTACTACAAGATGTTTCTCTGCATGACAGAATGGCGATGTAGGCCTACTTCCAACATGATGCATGTCCGGCTCATAGCTCGCGTGCGGTTGAAGCGATATTGAATAGCATATTTCATGACAAGTGGATTGGTCTTCGAAGCACCATGTCGTTACACGTTTTGCCAAATGCATTGAGGTTGACGGACATCATTTTGAGAATTTATTGCATTAATGTGGTATTTAAAGGTAATAATGCTGTAACAGCATGCGTTCTCAGAAATGATAAGTTCACAAACTTACATGTATCACACTGGAATAAGCGAAATAAAATGTTCAAACGTACCTAAGTTCTGTATTTTAATTTAAAAATCCTACCTGTTACCAACTGTTCGTCTAAAATTGTGAGCCATGTTTTTGTGACTGTTACAGCGCTATCTATCACAAAGCGAAAAAAGTACGCCAACTAAAACATTCATATTTCTTTACGTACTACACAAATATGTAATAAAAAATGTGGGTTCCTATTTTAAAAAAAACGCAGTTGATATCCGTTTGACCTATGGCAGCGCCATCTAGCGGGCCCACCATAGCACCATCTGGTTTCCCCCTTCTAGTTAGACAAGTTTCGTTTTTTGTAGTTTTTTCGTTTGGTGCTTATTTCATGAGATATTTGGCTCGGTCACTATGAATGTACCACCCTGTATACTGCACTACTGATATCAGATGCGATACCGTTTGACTGCATTTGTCGGTATACTGGATCTCATAGTATTGCCTATACACTGTGCACAACTACTTCAAGAGACGATGTTAATTTTCCAACAAATATCCATGACTATATATTGACTTGCACTACTGCACTGAACAAATTGTGTAAGCGGGAGTTATGATACAAGCAATATTACGCTTTATTCGCTTTGTTGATCTCTTCTGCCCACGTCTCGCTCCTGAACCATTACATATGGAAACATGTCTACAATTCTCTCTTGCATTCGCAGAGCCAGATTTGCACCCGGCGGCCAAAATTGGAACTATTATCTTATTGCAGAGTAAATCGGTCCCGCATTAACACTTTGGCACATCTACCAAGTTTCGCTGCCGTACGTAATATCAGTCCACATTGTACCTTTGTGAGTAACTGCACTTTACTGATGACCACCCGGTATACATAAAGAACTCCTTTATTTAGCCACTTATGCGGGTTCAGGTCTGACGGAGCAGAGCAGAGTTGTGGAGGAAGGATGGCCACCTGCAGAGGAGGCCGAATGTGTAGGCGAATAAGAGGAGAGAGCAGACAGCTGGAAGGGAACGCACGCCTACCTGCAGAGGAGGCCGATTATGTAGGCGATGACGAGGAAGGAGCAGAGCGACCCGCGGACTGCGTCCTCCGAGATGTCACGCACGTAGGCGCCGCACACGACGAAGCCGCCCGCGCCGCTCACGCCCGCCAGCGCCCGAGACACTATCAGCACGGCCACGTGCTGGCCCACCAGCTGCGGGCAGTAGACGGGACCACTGGCGCACAGCTGCGTCAACTGTTCTTCAGCACACTATATATATTCCAGACAAATGCCTTCAGAAAAGAATAAAAAAACTTCCTAATACTTAAATTTATTCCTGAGAGAAGGAGAACCTCTTAGCGATGATCACTTGTAAACAATTTTTATTGCTAATTACCGGTTTTCATTACCATCTTCAGTTCTGTGAATGCATTCATACGCTGTATGATTATTCTCGCACTTGTCAGCCCTTGTAATCTTCGGAATTGTGTCGATGATGTTTTCCCGAAAGTCAGAAGGCATATCGCCAGACTCATACATCCTACACACCAACGTGAATAGTCTCCATCTCAGCCAATGATTTTAGAAACTCAGATTAAATGTTATATATCCGTTCTGCTTTATTTGATCTTATGCGCCCAAAGCCGTTATAGTACTGGCTGCCCTATATCTTCCCTGTAGACTCCCGTTCCTACCACGTGATCAGATAAGTCCCCGCCTCATAGAGGTCTTCAACGTACTCTTTCCATCTATCCGCTCTCTCCTCTGCGGTTAGCAATGCATTTCCCGCTGAGTTCTTAATGTGCACGTACTTTTAGAATCACCGAAGGTTCTTTTGACTTTTCTTTATGCTGTGTCAGTCCTTCAGACAATCATTTCTTCTTCAGTTTCTTTACATTTTTTATGCACCCATTTCGTCTTTTCTGTCCTGAACTTCCTACTTGTTTCATTCGTAAGTGACTTGCATTTCTGTATTCCTGAATTTCGATGAACATTTTGGTACTGCCTTCTTGCGATGGCCAATTAAAGTATTTCTTCCGATTCGTGGTTTCTTCGGAGTTACCTTCCCTGCACGTTCGTTTTCCTTCCCGTGATTGCCCTTTTTAAAGATGTCCAGTCCGCTTCAACTGAACTGGGCTATTCATTATCACAGTATCTATAGTGGCAAAGAACTTCAGTGGCAAGCGTATTTTTTCATTCCTTAGTACTTCCGTATCTCATGTCTTTGCCCATTGTCTGTTCCTAATCGCTCTATTAAACTTCAGCCTGCTGTTCATCATTTAAAAAAAATGGTTCAAATGGCTCTGAGCACTATCGGACTTAACTTCTGAGGTCATCAGTCCCCTAGAACTTAGAACTACTTAAACCTAACTAACCTAAGGATATCACACACATCCATGCCCGAGGCAGGATTCGAACCTGCGACCGTATTGGTCGCGCGGTTCCAGACTGTAGCGCTTAGAACCGCTCGGTCACACCAGCCGGCTGTTCATCATCACAAAATTGTGATCTGAGTCTATATCTAATCGTGGGTACCTCTCTCAATCCACTGTCTGATTTCGGGACGTATGCCTGTCACTGACGTAGACTAATTGAAATCTCCCTGTGGCTTCCAGCCTTTTCTAAGTATACCTCCTTCTATTGAGATATTTTGAATAAAGTGTACGCTGTTGCTAGGTGAATTTAATAGCAGAACTCAGTTAATGTTTCTCCTCCCTCGTTCCTACTACCAAGCCCATATTCCCGCGTAGCCTTTCTTTCTATTCCTTCCCCTAGAACCGCACTCTAATCTCCAATGGCTATAACACTTTCATCTCCCTTTACATGGTGAATCTCCCGTTTACTGTCCTCTCATACTTGCTGTCTCTTCATCCTCTCCTTTCGACCTGAACTACAATGGTTGATGTTGGTTTGCTTTCGATTTTGATGAGCGCAAATCTATCACTGAACCATTTAAAGTAACTCACTCTCTGTTCTAGCTTGCTGTTCATAACGAATCCTACCCCTTTACACCGTTTTCTGCTGCTGTAGAATTTCCACTATACTAGCCTGACGAAGAATCCGCGTCTTCTTTCTATTTCAACTTCACTGGCTCCCACCATCTGATTCCACATTCTGGTGAGATTTATGGGACTCCAACCACACGAGCATCCGTTTCGTTAGATGTGAAAATGAAGTTCGATAGGTCACGAGTCCTGGCACGTTTATCCTTCTCACAAAGAAACAACATATAAATGCGATATCTACATGAGAAATAATCTGTGTAGTCTTTAGGTAATGCTGCGTGAGATAAATGAAAATATTTACAGACTGAAGCGGGATTGGCCCTTGGTTATGCACATCACGGAATATGGCGGAAAAGGCCTCCTTTCACGTCGATGCAGCACTCTCCTCAATTTATCAGACTGTGAGACATGTGTAGCAGGTCTGACCAGAGGGATGGCAGCAATAGCGTTTTCATTATTCTGCTGTGGCTCTTGCAGCCTTTGAGAATTATTTTGGTACACCTGAGCTTTCAATTTATGCCACAGTTACAAATCAGAGGGAGGGATGTGATACGATCGAGGTGGCCAGAAGATTGCACTGTCTCTGCTAACTGTCTTGTCCTGACCGAGCACTTCATATGCTCGTAACAAGGTTGTCAAAGAGGTTACGATGTTGCTGCCCCTTGCCAAAAATATGCAAGCAATTGTTCATCTTCAGTCTTGTGAAGGAACCGTGTCACGATGCTGACACCAATATTGCACACTAAACACCAACAAAAGCTCTTAAAAGTAGCATTTTTCTGCTGCATACTGGCGTCTGTTCTGAGGATCTAATTTGCCTCGTGTCCTGACTCCACTCATAAGGCACCGGCAGATCTCAACACGCAAGTTTACGTGCGATCGCCTGAACTCTTACTGAACAGTAAGTCTGTAGGATACGAATATAGGTCCTTATTTGGTAATTTTTCGAAACGGCATCTTAAGTTCGAGATGCACAGATAAACAGTTATTAGGTTTCCTTGGGTTTATCGCCAGGCTTCCCTTCACCAGAGCAGTGTTGCCTGGTGTTACAACTCATTTCAGATTGTTACCGTGTTCATTCGTCAAAGAGCACGTTTCACGCCATTTTTCCATTAAGTTTTGCGTAGCAGACTTTGCTGGGCTTTTGCTAAAACACTTCCTCTTCAAAAATTTCATATTGCCACCTTGAGCTCCTGGTAAAATATTTTATTTATACAACCAGTTTCAGTGGTCTGAACATCGTCAGGTTCCTGTATACGAAATAAAATAATACTTAAGTCACATTACAGGCTGAAACTGTCAGGAATTTGTCAGCAACAACACACACGTACTGGAATGTAACGTACTCACACAAAAGTATTCACAGCACCATGTTACGGGAAATACAAAATCGTTATTGTCAGGTGAGAAAATCGTTAATAATACACTGAAAATAAAAATATACCATAACACAGTGATGTGATTCATTACAAAAAGCCGGCCGCGGTGGTCTAGTGGTTCTAGGCGCGCAGTCCGGAACCGCGGGACTGCTACGGTCGCAGGTTCGAATCCTGCCTCGGGCACGGATGTGTGTGATGTCCTTAGGTTCGTTCGGTTTCTGTAGTTCTAAGTTCTAGGGGACTGATGACACAGAAGTTAAGTCCCATAGTGCTCAGAGCCATTACAAAAACCATATAAGATAGAGACGTAACTGGTTCACGTGTGTACCGAGTGACCTGTTATCATATAGTAATGTAAACTGCGTCGTTAGTCTATAAAAACAGTGCTAAAACTGTAATCGGCGGTAACGATGTGAAGAGATTCATACCACTCAGGGGAGACTAAGCATCTGGTCGCTGTTTACTGGTAGAGCCAAAGATATAGTGACTAGAACTTTACGATTACTAAGCTGCTACGACAAGTTCATGTGACAGTCTTTACAGGTGTTCTGTATGTTGCATCAAATAGCAACCTGCGCATGTTACAATAACAGTTGCAGTGACTGAAAACAAAATGCGTAGAAGTAATGGATTACAGGTACACGAAGATTGATGACGTAGTTTATATTACGATATGATAACAGGTAACTCTGTACAACTGTGAACCACTTACGTCTTTATCTTGTGTGGTTTTCGTAATGAGTCACATCACTGTATAATGGTATACTTCCATTTTCAGTGTATTATTCATGATTTTACCACCTCACAATAAAGATTTTGTATTTCGCCTAACATGAAGCTGTGAATACTTTTATGTGAGTGACCCCATTACATGTGTGTTGTTGTTAACATTTAAAACAGATAACAGATCCGTGGCAGTTTTAAGTCTGTAATGTTAATTAGGTATTATTTTATTTGGTATTTAGGAAGGTCAGACGACTGAAACTGATGGTATAAATATTTTACCAGCACCTCAAGGTGGTAAATGACTTATTCAGATATATAAGAGCTATGGGTCACCACCTTCTGAAAATATAAAACTACTTTCAGTCTTAAAGTCTTGCAAACCCGTTCTCCGTGGATATTGTGTTTTGCATAATACTCTACAATGAACACATTCGTTTTATTGTAAACACCAATCCGTACTGCAATCGGCTGGTCACTAAACACGTCCGCTCTTCTCAATGACTCGAACATAATGACGCAGCGAAGTACTCGGGGCAGAGCATACAGATGTGCATTTGCAGACATGTGACAGCAACCGATTAGGCACAGAAATTACAGTTTCCAGCTCTTTCTGTGATGAGCAGTTCTCCTATTGGCTAACAGGTTTCAGTTCTGTGCCAGTCTTATAAGTATTTTCTGGCGGTTTTATTTCTCCCACCCAGTCTACAGGGTGCAGATGGCACTCCACCAAAATACTCTCTGTGGTTGAGGACAAGAAAACAGTGTTGGTTGCGTTGTTGAAATTGCTGTTCATTTATTGATCAGTGATGCACTTTCAGCCCAAGGCATCTTCAGGTTGGCCTGCATTAAAATACTTTGGAATTAGAAAGGCTTGACCTTACTTTGGGACTGGACGAAATTAGAAATATTAGAAATTGTACTTACCGATAAATGTTGATAAGCAAATTATGGCTATCGATGACAAAACATCGACAAAAATAAATTGCCCTCGTCATGTGCAAGAAATATAGTCGAGGCAAATAGTACTATATGCTCCCGTCATGCTATTAAAAAGATAACATCCAGTAACCTTGAAATAAAAGGAATGAATTGACAGCAAGAACTGCAACCGCTCATTTTCTTGAAAGCTGTAGTCGTGAAGGAGGAAAAAACGGAAAAATGTGCGGAATAATTACCTCACCGGGACGTGTAATCTGGTCCAGTGAATACAAGGCCGGATCAGGTCTGTGCACTCTGTCAAATCGTAAACATGCTGAAAGCGTCCTCCTACTATATGTTTCGGCCACAAACACAACACTGAACGCCAAGACACATCAGGCATGTGGCAAGTGTGCGCTGACCGCAGCAAATGGCGTTAGATTACCATGGGCTAAGAAGCGTTATTTTCAAGAATATTATTTAGAAACTTTTATAAATAAGCAACCACAATGTGTTAAAACAAACAGTCTGGGAAACGTGCGTAGTTTACGGCAAGAGTTTCTCGTAGTAGAAATGTGTCACATCTGAAATACACCAAGTTAAAACTTTCTGAAGGTAACTAAGGATGAACTACTATATAATAAATTAATGAAATTACGTGACGTAGCCTAGGAGCATTTATCGCATACACAGTATTGTTATTCAGATAGCAAAAGAATAGATACAAAGGACAGTTTTAGTTGTACATGGGAGGGCAAACTAAGAGGAAACTGGTCCATGAGTAGAACTATCTGAATGCTAGATAAATAGGAATATAAGAACAGGAGAGTATAGATATAGATGTACATTCGTGGACTGAGCTATAGCGCCGATACAGAGGCAAACAAACTAAATCTTGAATTACGCTGAAATAGGGTAAGAAACACTGTAGGCCCGACTCATACAAAACATAAAATTGACAGGACTGCATAGCCCAATAAGAATGAGAACCAGTCATATAAGTAAAGACATAAATACTACGGAACTGAATATCAATGAACACTAGGTAAGCTAACAGTGCTATTTTGGGACGATGTGCCGTAATCGGCGTTTCTACCCCTCTGCTTTGATACTCTTCAGGATCTTGTGGTGTTGACTGTAAACTGGGCACTGTCAGAGACCAGTGTCGCGTTCTCATATTAAGAGGAGTTCTCTAGCGCTTGAAGTGGGGAAGTTACCGTTTGTTTCTGCGTTCACAGATCATATAAAGCAGAATCCTAAGAAAATCTGGTGTTCAGACCACTGTCTTCAGTCAAAACAAATTAAAAGAATTATCCGATAGAAAACGGATGCACTAAATTGCCTCCACACTGTGGCCGTCTGTGAAGTGATGTGTGGTTGCAGCAAAGAGTATACAGATGAAACGGGAAGGACTGTTAAAGAACATATTAAGGAATAGGAACGCCACACGCGGCTGAAACGAAGCATGAAATCGGTGGTAGCGGAACATCAAGGGAATCTGGCCTTGCCACAGATTTCGATAAGATACGTGTGCTGGCTAAGGAAATCAACATTTACCAAAGAAAAGTCCAGGAAGCGATAGATATTTCCAAGAACGCATGTACCTTCAATAGAAAGGACGGGTAGGTTTCCGACATTGTTGTTCCCATCCATCACATAGCGGCGTGCGAGGATCACAAACCGCGCCCTGAAGCCACATCCGCGGACAATAACATTTTGGATAAACTTTTTCCCTCTCGTGCCCTGTCTGTTTCAGTTCTAGCCAATGTTACGTGCACACCAACTGCAGCAGGAGGAATTTTAACCAATAACTGTTTTCCAGCATAAAAGCGGGAAAAATCCATTTCTAACTAATGACGCTGGCACAGGAGTTTTAGCCAGTAGCCCCATTCTTGGGCGTTAGCGCGGGAAATCTTCTCCTACTACACAGTGACGGTCAGCTAGCAATGATAGCCCAAGAATTTTGGCCAATAACCCCAATTCTCCGGCACAAGTATAGGAAACTCAGAGGCCCATAGACACGGGTTCCCAGGTAGATGCCGTGTTTCTTGACTTCCGCAAGGTGTATGATACAGTTCCCCACAGTCGTTTAATGAACAAAGTAAGAGCATATGGACTATCAGAACAATTGTGTAATTGGATTGAAGAGTTGCTAGATATCAGAACGCAGCATTTCATTCTCAGTGGAGATAAGTCTTCCGATGTAAGAGTGATTTCAGGTGTGCAGCAGGGGAGTGTCGTAGGACCGTTGCTATTCACAACATATGTAAATGACCTTGTGGATAACATCGGAGGTTCTCTGAGGCTCTTTGAGTATGATTCTGTAGTATATCGAGAGGTTGTAACAATGGAAAATTGTACTGAAATGCAGGAGGATCAGCAACGATTTGACGCATGGTGCAGGTTCAAAATCGTTCAAATGGCTCTGAGCACTATGGGATTTAACTGCTGAGGTCATCAGTCCCCTAGAACTAGGAACTACTTAAACCTAACTAACCTAAGGACAGCACACACATCCATGCCCGAGGCAGGATTCGAACCTGCGACCGCAGCGGTCCAGACTGTAGTGCCTAGAACCGCTTGGCCACTCTGGCCGGCCATGGTACAGGGAATGGCAATTGAATCTCAATGTAGACAAATGTAATATGCTGCGAATACATAGAACGAAAGATCCTTTATTATTTAGCTGCAATATAGCAGGTCACCAAATGGAAGCAGTTAATTCCATAAATTGTCTGGGAGCAGGCATTAGGAGTGATTTAAAATGGAATGACACTATAAAATTAATCGTCGGTTTAGCAGATGCCAGACTGAGATTCATTGGAAGAATCGTAAGGCAATGCAATCCGAAAACAAAGGAAGTAGGTTACAGTACACTTGTTCGCCCACTGCTTGAATACTGCTCACCGGTGTGGGATCCGTACCGGATAGGGTTGATAGAAGACATAGAGAAGATGCAATGGAGAGCGGTGCGCTTCGTTACAGGATCGTTTGGTAATCGCAAAAGAGTTACGGAGATGATAGATAAACTCCAGTGGGAGACTCTGCAGGAGAGACGCTCAGCAGCTCGGTAGGGGCTTTTGTTGAAGTTTCGAGAACATACCTTCACCGAGGAGTCAAGCAGTATACAGGGTGTTACAAAAAGGTACGACCAAACTTTCAGGAAACATTCCTCACTCACAAATAAAGAAAAGATGTTATGTGGACATGTGTCCGGGAACGCTTAATTTCCATATTAGATCTCATTTTAGTTTCGTCCACCTACGCTCAATGGAGCACGTTATCATGATTTCATACGGGACACTCTACCTGTGCTGCTAGAACATGTGCGTTCACAAGTACGACGCAACATGTAGTTCATGCGCGATGGAGCTCCTGCACATTTCAGTCGAAGTGTTCGAACGCATCTCAGTAACAGATTCGGTGACCGATGGATTGGTAGAGGCGGACCAATTCCATGGCCTCCACGTCCTCCTGACCTCAACCCTCTTGACTTTCATTTATGGGGGCATTTGAAAGCTCTTGTCTACGCAACCCGGATACCAAATGTAGAGACTCTTCGTGCTCGTATTGTGGACGGCTGTGATACAACACATCATTCTCCAGGGCTGCATCAGCGCATTCGGGATTCCATGCGCCGGAGGGCGGATGCATGTATCCT
The DNA here is from genome assembly GCF_021461395.2 of Schistocerca americana. Taxonomy (NCBI): domain Eukaryota; kingdom Metazoa; phylum Arthropoda; class Insecta; order Orthoptera; family Acrididae; genus Schistocerca; species Schistocerca americana. The sequence goes on along the minus strand of NC_060124.1, from coordinate 483,354,602 downwards.
CGCTAACGGAGGACATTTTGAAATTTTCCTGTAACAAAGTGTTTGAAATCACGCTGGTACGTTCTGTTGCTGTGTGTTTCCATTCCATGATTAATGTGATTTGAAGAGAAGTAATAAAAAGAGCTCTGACATGGAAAGTAAGCGTTTCCGGACACATGTCCACATAACATAATTTCTTTCTTTGTGTGTGAGGAATATTTCCAGAAAGTTTGGCCGACCTTTTTGTAACACCCTGTATTGCTCCCTCCTAAGTATATCTCGCGAAGAGACCATGAGGATAAAATCAGAGAGATTAGAGGCCACACAGAGGCGCACCGACAATCTTTCTTTCCACGATCAATGAGAGACTGGAATAGAAGGGAGAACCGATAGAGGTACTCAAAGTACCCTCCGCCACACACTGTCAGGTGGTTTGTAGAGTACAGATGTAGATGTAGAAAACTCCCATTATAAGTGAAGGCGACACGTCTCTCTCTGACTGTGCCCAGTCTACAGTGGACACCACACGATCCTGAAGAGCCGGCCGTTGTGGGCGAGCGCTTCTAGGCGCTTCAGTCTGGAACAGCGCAACCGCTACGGTCGCAGGTTCGAATCCTGCCTCGGGCATGGATGTGTGTGATGTCGTTAGGTTAGTTAGGTTTAAGTAGTTCTAAGTTCTAGGGGACTGATGCCCTCAGATGTTAATTCCCATAGTGCTCAGAGAAATTTGAACAATTTTTTGATCCTGAAGATGACACCAGCAGAGGGGTCGAAACGCCGATTGTTTGAAGAAATACGTCGCAGCCCAGCAACCCAGATGATTTTAACTTCAGTTTAACATTTGTAGTGTGCCGCCGTCACACAGTTGTAACGTTACCGGCGGGCGGTATAGATACTCACGATGAGCACCCAGCTGACGAGCATGAGTGCGGCGGCGAGGAAGGCGGACGGCTTGCAGCCGTAGCGCGCCACGCAGAGCCCGAAGAGCGGCGTGCCGACGGTGCCCATCAGCGTGCTGACGGCGCCCACCCACGACCCCTCCTCCACCGTCAGCGGCACCCCCAGCGGGGAGGCGTCCGACTGCAGCAGCGGCAGCGCCGACGACGTCCACCCGGCCACCACCCCGAACAGCATGCAGCACGACACGTCCACTGCAAACCACGCCGCAAGGCTTCTGTACTCGTCCGTCTACGTCTCAGACCGTCACAGTACAACGAGACCACTCTGCCTTCGTACACAGCCAGATACGTCGGTAAAACTGTGACGAAAGGTGAATGATCCCATCTATGGTGAACTATGGGGGACTCTACGGCCAATATACGAGGGGCGTTCAATAAGCAATACTTTTTTCGGCCAGTTTAGGTTGAAAAACGTGGAATTTGTTGTGGAACATCGTGGAATACACTACTGTCCATTAAAATTGTTACACCAAGAAGAAATGCAGATGATAAACGTGTATTCATTCGACAAATATATTATACTAGAGCTGACATGTGATTTCATTTTCACGCAGTTTGGGTGCATAGATCCTCAGAAATCAGTACCCAGAACAACCACCTCTGGCCGTAATAACGGCCTTGATACGCCTGGGCATTGAGTCAGAGCTTGTATGCAGTGTACAGGTACAGCTGCCCATGCACCTTCAATACGATACCACAGTTCATCAAGAGTAGTGACTGGCGTATTGTGACGAACCAGTTGCTCGGCCACCATTGACCAGACGTGTTCAATTGGTGAGAGATCTAAAGAATGTGCTGGCCAGGCCAGCAGTCGAACATTTTCTGTATCCAGAAAGGCCCGTACAGGACCTGCAACATGCGGTCGTACATTATCCTCCCGAAATGTAGGGTTTCGCAGGGATCGAATAAAAGGTAGACTCACGGGTCGTAACACATCTGAAATGTAAGGTCGACTGTTCAAAGTGCCGTCAATGCGAACAAGAGGTGACCGAGCCGCGTAACCAATGGCACCCCATACCATCGCGCCAGGTGATACGCCAGTATGGCGATGACGAATGCCCGCTTCCAATGTGCGTTCACCGCGATTTGGCCTAACACGGATGCGACCATCATGATGCTGTAAACAGAACCTGGATTCATCCGAAAAAATGACATTTTGCCATTCGTGCACCCAGGTTCGTCGTTGAGTACACCATCGCAGGCGCTCCTGTCTGTGGTGCAGCATCAGGGGTATCCGCAGGCATGGTCTCCATGCTGCTGCAAACGTCGTCGAACTGTTCGTGCAGATGGTTGTTGTCTTGCAAACGTGCCCATCTGTTGACTCAGGGATCGAGACGTGGCTGCACGATCCGTTACAACCATGCGGATAAGATGCCTGTCATTCGACTGCTAGTGATACGAGGTCGTTGGGATCCAGCACGGCGTTCCGTATTACCCTCCTGAACCCACCGATTCCATATTCTGCTAACAGTCATTGGATCTCGACCAACGCGAGCAGCAATGTCGCGATACGATAAACCGCAATCGCGATAGGCTACAATCAGACCTTTATCAAATTCGGAAACGTGATGGTGCGTATTTCTCCTCCTTACGCGAAGCATCACAACAACGTTCCACCAGGAAACGCCGGTCAACTGTTGTTTGTGTACGAGAAATCGGTTGGAAGATGTCCTCATGTCGGCACTTGGTAGGTGTCGCCACCGGCGCCAAACTTGTGTGAATGCTCTGAAAAGATAATCATTTGCATATCACAGCATCTTCTTCCTGCCGGTTAAATTTCGCGTCTGGTGTAACAATTTTAATGGCCAGTAGTGTATTACCGCTACAGCCCCTAAGGTTTCATGAAGTTCCGATACGTCACAGTGCTATATGTAGCCTTGAGAGAGACATCTGTAAGAGAGGTACGATCCAAGCAGAGAGCTGTAACTGAGTTTCTTTTGGAGGAATACCAGAGCATCACAGACATTCATAGGCGCTTGCAGAATGTCGACTGGTGCCATGGCAGTGAACAAAGAACGTGAACTCGTTGGATCATTGCAACTAGGACACGCAAGCCTGTCCTATCTCCGGCACACCTGTGACCCCTGCAGAATTAGAATGTACGGACATTCTCATTCGAGGTGATCGACAGATCACAATAAAACACCGCGCCAGACAGCTGGACTTCGCTGTTAGTACTGCTGACACACTCATGAACCAGTTGAAATACTCAAAGTTGTGTGCACGCTGGGTTCGTCGCCAGCTACCAAAAGACCATAACGAGCATCGAAGGATCATCTGTGTGGAATTGCTTGCACGTTACAAGTCTGTTCCCACGGGAATGAGTACAGGGACGATGCGGAGATTATTGATTGGGAGATAATTAATGCAGCAAGATGAAACTTCCTGGCAGATTAAAACTGTGTGCCGGACCGAGACTCGAACTCGGGACCTTTGCCTTCCGCGGGCAAGTGCTCTACGAACTGAGTTACCCAAGCACGACTCACGCCCCGTCCTCGTAGCTTCACTTCTGCCAGTATCTCGTCTCCTACCTTCCAAACTTTACAGAAGCTCTCCTGCGAAACTTGCAGAACCAGCACTCCTGAAAGAAAGGATATTGCGGAGACATGGCTTAGCCACAGCCTGGGGGATGTTTCCAGAATGAGATTTTCACTCTGCAGCGGAGTGTGCGCTGATATGAAACTTCGTGGCAGATTAAAACTGTGTGCCGGACCGAGACTCGAACTCGGGGCCTTTGCCTTCCGCGGGCAAGTGCTCTACCGACTGAGCTACCCGAGTTCGAGTCTCGGTCAGGCACACAGTTTTAATCTGCCACGAAGTTTCATATCAGCGTACACTCCGCTGCAGAGTGAAAATCTCATTCTGAATGCTGCAAGATGTTGGCACTGACATTAACCCGTAGAATGGTACCATCTGGGCGTACACGCCCTACCAGTAAGGTGGCGTAAGGCCGTCATATTGAACAGAGATTATTTTGAAAAATAGAGTTTTACAGCCAGAGGAGTTGGTAATAACATGGAGTATAGGAATCCTCAATAAAACCAACAAGATTTAAAAAAAAAACAATGTGTTGCGTTACCTATTAGGGCAACGGCCTTGCCGCAGTGGATACACCGGTTCCCGTAAGATCAACGAAGTTAAGCGGTGTCGGATTTGGCCGGCACTTAGATGGGTGACCATCCAGGCCGCCATACGCTGTTGCCATTTTTCGGGGTGCACTTAGCCTCGTGATGCCAACTGAGGAGCTACTCGATCGATTGGTGGCGGCGTCGCTCAAGAATACCATCGTAACGACCGGGAGAGCGGTGTGCTGACCATACACCCCTCCTATCCGCATCCTCATTTGAGGATGACACGGCCGTCGGATGGTCCCGATGGGCCACTTGTGGCCTGAAAACGGAGTGATTTTTTTTTTGCATTACTTATTGAATGCCCCTCTTATTTCGAAAGATGCAGATCTTAATCAAGGGCTCAGGAAGCGACGCTAGCACAGCCAAGCGACACACTCTCAGTTATACCCAGAATTTACAGAGCGAAAAAAAAAACTCCTGATGTTGTAGAAAACTTCTCGACACAGATATGTTTTCGTATACCCCCTTTCATGTCTACTATCAACAGTCTTGACTGGGCACATTATTTTTGTTGCCTCGGAACAAACGCATGACAGATATTCTTATAATCATAACCATATCTAGTTGATTGTACACTACTGGCCATTAAAATTTCTACACCATGAAGATGACATGCTACAGACATGTCGTTTTTCGGATGAATCCAGGTTCTGTTTACAGCATCATGATGGTCGCATCCGTGTTTGGCGACATCGCGGTGAACGTACATTGGAAGCGTGTATTCGTCATCGCCATACTGGCGTATCAGCGGGCGTGATGGTATGGGGTGCCATTACACGTCTCGCTCACCTCTTGTTCGCATTGAAGGCACTTTGAACAGTGGACGTTATATTTCAGATGTGTTACGACCAGTAGCTCTACCCTTCATTAGAGCCCTGCGAAACCCTACATTTCAGCAGGATAATGCACGACCGCATGTTGCAGGTCCTATACGGGCCTTTCTGGATACAGAAAATGTTCGACTGCTGCACTGGCCAGCACATTCTCCAGATCTCTCATCAATTGAAAACGTCTGGTCAACGGTGGCCGTGCAACTGGCTCATCACAATACTCCAATCACTGCTCTTGATGAACTGTGGTATGGTGTTGAAGCTGCATGGGCAGCTGTACCTGTACACGCCATCCAAGCTGTGTTTGACTCAATGCCCAGGCGTATCAAGGCCGTTATTACGGCCAGAGGTGGTTGTTCTGGGTACTGATTTCTCAGGATCTATGCACCCAAATTGCGTGAAAATGTAATCACATGTCATTTCCAGTATAATATATTTGTCCAATGAATACCCGTTCATCATCTGCATTTCTTCTTGGTGTAGCAACTTTAATGGCTAGTAGTGTATCATTACCTACAGAATGATTGCAGATATAAAAAAGGAGTTTACATCTTATGTGTAGCCTATGATCGTGACTCTCAGTACCATGTGCCTATGGGGTGCACGTGCTGTGCCTCCACTGACAAGAATACGATAGCTGTGATGTTTAGCAGAACTGATGCGAGTTTGAGACATGAGCTGCGTCCTGTTAGGATTGTCACAGCGCCTAAGGACGGAAAAGGCCAGTCGTGAGGTTGAAGAGGAGACATTTACCCGTGATTAACGTTCGTATTTGGACCCTTGTGGAGTCCTGTTAATCTTTACGCTCTGCGGTATGCTTTCACGTTATAGGGAGTACGCGGAACACTCGCTTGTGTAGCGTATAGCGAAGGAAAAAGTCTTATGATATGGCTGCTTGTATGTTAAAATAATAATGGAAACGCTGCTAGTAGTAACAGTTTTGTCGAATGAATGTTTCATTTTCATCGTATCATTTAATTTTTGTAATTCACTGCTTTTTATCTGCACAGCAGGGATATAAATGGCAAAGGTGGAGGTGACGTAGAATACTAGAAGAAGAACAGTGAGGTGTTTAACTTCAGTGACACGATAGTAGATAAAGTGAAAGAATTACGTGGGAATGTAGGCTTTGTCGGCAAATTTCATTTATGTAATCTTGTCAGGTTATCTGCAGAGTAGTGGCGTCTTGTTGTAGCAACATTCCGACAAGGTTGCTATTCGTCATCTTCAGGTGAAGTAAAACTGCACTAGATGGCCTAGGTGAAAAAGATATCAGGAATAGACTGGTACAGGAGAAGAAAGACTTCTTCAGCAAAATATGCTACTGATGTGAAATATTGATACGGAAATGAAGAAGAATTTTGAAAATGTTCACATCTTTTCGCTGTTTCTAATAATGGTGAATATTTGTGTGTGTGTGATTTTCGTGTAGAAAATAAGTTAGTCCTACTACTGATTCGTGCATCGGGATCGATAGGTGGAAATTTATTGTTGGGGAAGAAAAAACTGGAGTGCCGTCTCTCGTGTAAAGTAGGTGGTTAACGTGTATAGGAGGTGGTTAGCGCGCGTAAGCACGAGGTTCAAGGGCGTGAAGTGACCGAGCCAAGAGAGGAATGGCCGGCAGTCAGTCATTAGCTTTTAGATTGTCAGTGCCTTGGAGCGGAAGAGAGGATAAGCTTTTGAAAAGTTACTGGAAATAAGCCTCGGACGGACATGTAGTAGGCATACTGCAGCACGGCATGTTTCAGCAGTGCCTTACAGTGTTTCTGCTTGGAAGGAACAATTATATTAGAGCAATTTGTAAGCGAACAATGATTATGCAGTACCGTCCAGTACGATCACAACTGCGGCTCAACCTATCGCAGACTCCGCGCTTGTACTGTTTTACTACATTTGTAAATGTATACAATCGGTATCTCATCCGCTGCGATTTAATACATTTGTTGGAATTTAATCTTCGTGTGTTCCAGGATAGTTCATCTGCATCTACATGGATACTCCGCAAATCACATTCGAAATGTGTAAATTTGATAGTTATTGACTTTAGTCACATATTCTGTATTAGAATCCCGTTCCTAACCCCAAAAGTTATTTGAGAGTCAATAATTTTCAATATAGCTATAAGAAGTCTATTTCCAGAATTAATTTTTACTCTAAAGTGGAATGTGCGCTGATATGAGACTCCATATGTGTGTCGCATCGGGATTCATACCGGAGAGCTTCAACATTCTCGTGCATGTGCCTTATCAACTGAGCTACCCAGGCACGACTTACCTTCCATCCTCACAGGTTTATTTCTGCCAGTACCTCATCTCCTACCTTCCTAACTTCAAAGAAGTTTTACAAAAGGGCTGTTTGGTTTTTTGAATATTAATAACTTAATGCTAAATACAGGAGTAATGTCGTTAGTAAAGTTAATGAAAGACTTTATTTCTTAAATTGCATTATCAGAACCTAAGATTTGCTTGTTGAAGGAAATAAAATAATATTTCAGTTTCAATAAGTCAGCATTTTTCTTCAATTTCAACATTTCGTTGACAGGGAACAGCAAATTCATACACATTTCTTAAATCTTTTATTAATGGTTCTGTCAACAGTTGCAGTATTTATTAGGCGAGAAGTTTTGAGCCTGCAACTGTTGACAGAACCATTAATGAACGCTTTAAGGAAGTAAATTATCATTTTCCACTCTGTTCCGAAGGCATAAGTAACTGATACAAAAGTTGAATTTTTGAGAATCATTTCTGCTTTAGGAGTGTTTCAAAAATTTGTTGCCTTATGTTGTATTGAGAGGCCCCCATATTCTCAGTGTTCATTTGCTTATTGCTTGTATAGATATCGTAGGAGAATATTCTTCCAAATTTCGACAGTTCAGTTAGGACACGTTATTATGAGGGACAGTTTTGCTATCGTGTTCGTATCTCACTGTAAAAAGGTATGTAGAAGTTGTTGATAGGACGGATTTTGCGAATCTGTCTCTACCTGAGATAAATACCGGAAGGCTCGATTTTACCTAATGAATCTCTAAAGTTTAAAGCTATTAACACTTTTTTGAACGTTACATGTCCAGCTTGGACTGACAACCATATTTGTATCTGGCTACAAATAATTACAGCTGGTAAATGAATACATGTACAAGAACCGGAACTCTAGCCTATTTACTCGAATATAAAATAATGCTATGTTTTGGAGTCGAAACCAACAGCGCAACTGCTTAAAATCCATTAGTTGCACGTTCACTTTCATAAATCCTGTAATGCGGTAATAATATCTGTAACTTGCCATTATAGGGATATGTTAAGGTTTTTTGCCACTTTGAGAGACAGGTTAGAGGAACGCCTGCTACGATAGGAGATGTAGGGTGTAGTAATTCGGTAAGTATGAAACGATTAGGCTAAGGCACGAAATTACTGAAGACAGCATCATAGCTGTCAAAAAACTGAGGACTTAAAATAGTATTGGGCACTAGAAGCAGATACTTTTTTTACATCTTTTGGAACCATAGATATAGCATAATTTTAATAAAAAGCAGTTCAAACCACAATGAATTATTTATATTCAATCGGGTAACAGGTTTCGGTCTATAAGACCATCTTCAGATCATAGGCTCCAGATGACAGTATGAGGCACTACACGGAGCCGCCGTATATTACCAACTAGTACCTGTCGCGAACTCGAGAATTAAAAATAAATAATTTATTGCGATTTGAAATGGTTCTATTTTCAAAAATAATTAAATAAGTAAAAAAAAAACAGGAAGATAAGTGAAGGTATAAATCATGCGTTTCCCTTCACGAAGTGGCGCAGTCTCGAAAGGATACTGGTGCGTACTAGAGAGATGATTTCTTAAGAAAGGTGGCTTAGTCATGTACGAACCGATAGATGCCTCTGCTGTAGATTATCATGACTCTGCAGCAGCTCCTTTCATCTCCAGGTGGAATTTTCATTGCAATTCTCAAAGCTATTGCCGCCTTTTCTTACTCTGCAACTGAGAACCTGCCAACATCATTATAGTTTGGAGTTTTATAAAAGGAAATGTTCGCCTGCACATTAGTAGAAGACTGTATGTGTTAAGTTACAATGCTCAGTAGGCATGGTAGCTCGTTCGAAAAGTACTTGACTAGCGCTCTGAACGATTGGGGTTCAGTCACAGTTGTTGGGTGCAGCAAATTTTTTTCACCTCTGGCAATGATTTACTAACGATAAAAATGCCAAGTTGCAGCGGGGCACGTGTCCAATGTATAAGCCTGTTCTAAGGTTAGATTAGTATACCTTGTGAGTGCTATTTGGTATGGATTCCAAACGCTTAAGAAAAATGAGGCGCGCGACTGTTTCGTAAGTAGACTCTCGTTAAGTATTCTTCTAGCTTACCGGTTTGCAAAGCTAGAATAATTCCCATTTCAGTTTGGGTCTTTCAATTTTTCCGAAGGTTGCACTGTCTGATATCAAAACTCTTGATATCTATTTTGTTCCCATGTTACTGTAGGAGTTATGGTTTTTCAGATCTAATTTACATTTGTGAACAGGGCATATCAATTATTTTCCAGTTTTCTCATCATGCCCAGAAAAAAAACACGAGGCTTCAAATAAAATACAACACGAAATTTTGGTTAACTGACAGGGTCAGTCGGTGCAATAGTCGATCAATGAATTTGTACTGTAAAAATGGTTCAAATGGCTCTGAGCACTATGGGACTTAACTGCTGAGGTCATCAGTCCCCTAGAACCTAGAGTTAATTAAACCTAACAAATCGAAGGACAACACACACATCCATGCCCGAAGCAGGATTCGAACCTGCGACCGTAGCGGTCGCCCGGTTCCTGACTATAGCGCCTAGAACCGCTCGGCCACTGCGGCCGCAATTTGTACTGCATCCTTTTTATGAAAATATTTTGTTTCGTTGCCATCATGGCTATGTTCATTCAATACTGGATTACCGGTACGGCAAAATAAAATGCCTTCTTCAGATGCATAAAACCGAGTATTGACATTTACATCATACAATGATCTACACCACTCTGCCACAATAACAACATTCAATGTGCACAAGATAGAGGCACCAACCTAGTAATGTACTAACTTAGCGATCTTGGAAATAACAAAATTTTTCCGTCAGAAGACTACACTACATACAGAATTTTGTTCGACAAACTATGTTCTCGAGGCAACATGAAGTTTTGTGCATTCTTATAGAAAGCAGGAAATTTATTCAAAATGTTGGAATGTGTGTGAATACCTAAGGGACCAATCAGCAGAGGTCGTCAGTCCCTAGACTTACACACTACTTAAACTAACTTACGGTAAGAATAACACACATATCCACGCCCGAGGGAGGACTCGACCATCCGGTGGGGGGGGGGGGGGGGCGCAGTCCGTGACGTGGCGCCTCAAACCACGCGGCCATTGAGCCGGCCGGGGTGGACGAGCGGTTCTAGGCGCTACAGTCTGGAACCGCGCGACCGCTACGGTCGCAAGTTCGAATCCTGCCTCGAGCATGGATGTGTGTGATGTCCTTATGTTAGTTAGGTTTAAGTAGTTCTAAGTTCTAGGGGACTGATGACCTCAGAAGTTAAGTCCCATAGTCCTCAGAGCCATTTGAACCACTCCGAGCGGCGAAATTTACTCGCAATTGTAAATATGAACCAGCATCGCCTGTAGATTGTAATGACGATAACGAATTTTGTGCTGGATGGGAACTCGAACCCGTGTCTCCCGCTTCTGCTATCCATGCACGAATCACGGCTAGATCCAAACTTCCATATGTCGCTCGCCGTCCCTGTGTCTCAACATGCACTCGTAGGGTACAGATATTCCCATCGAAGACAGTGCTGCCAAAGCAGATTTACTAAACACAACCTTCCGAAATGCCTTCACAAAAAAAGACGAAGTAAATATTCCAGAATTCGCATATCGAGAACAGCTGCCAACATGAGTAACGTAGAAGTAAATATACTCGAAGTAGTGAAGCAACTCAAATCACTTAATAAAAGCAATTCTTCTGGTCCAGACTGTATACCAATTAGGTTCCTTTCCGAGTATGCTGATGCATTAGCTCCATACTTAACAATCATATACAACCGTTCGCTCGACGTAAGATCCGTACCCAAAGACTGGAAAGTTGCAGAGGTCACACCAATATTCAAGAAAGGTAGTAGGAGTTATCGACTAAATTACAGGCCCATATCGTTAACGTCGGTATGCAGCAGGATTTTAAAATTATATTGTGTTCGAACATTGTGAATTACCTCGAAGAAAACGGTCTATTGACACACAGTCAACATGGGTTTAGAAATGTGAAACACAACTAGGTCTTTATTCACATGAAGCGCTGAGTGCAATTGACAAGGGATTTCAGATCGATTCCGTATTCCTGGATTTCCGGAAGGCTTTTGGCACTACACCACACAAGCGGCTCGTAGTAAAATTGCGTGGTTATGGAATATCGTCTCAGTTATGTGACTGGATTTGCGATTTCCTGCCAGAGAGGTCACAGTTCGTAGTAATAGACAGAATTTCATCGAGTAAAACAGAAGCGATTTCAGGCGTTCCCCAAGGTAGTGTTATAGGCCCTTTGCTGTTCCTTATCTAAATAAACGATTTGGGAGACAATCTGAGCAGCCGCCTTTGGTTGTTTGCAGGTGACGCTGTCGTTTATCGACTAATAAAGTCATCAGAAGATCAAAACAAACTGCAAAATGATTTAGAAAAAATATCTGAATGGTGCCAAAAGTGGCAGTTGACCCTAAATAACGAAAAGTGTAAGGTCATCCACATGAGTGCTAAAAGGAACTCGTTAAACTTCGGTTACACAATAAATCAGTCTAATCTAAAAGCTGTAAATTTAACTAAATACCTAGGTATTACAATTACGAACAACTTAAATTGGAAAGAACACATAGAAAATGTTGTGGGGAAGGCTAACAAAAGACTGCGTTTTATTGGCAGGACACTTAGACTATGTAACAGACCTATTAAGGAGGCTGCCTGCAATACGCTTGTCCGTCCTCCTTTAGGATACTCCTGCACGGTGTGGGATCCTTGCCGGGTAGGACTGAAGGAGGACATCGAAAAAGTTGAAAGAAAGGCAGCAAGTTTTGTATTATCGCGAAATATGGGAGAGAGTGTCACAGAAATGATACAGGATTTGGGGTGGAAATCATTAAAAGAAAGGCGTTTTTCGTTGCGACGGAATCTTCTCATTAAATTCCAATCACCAACTTTCTCCTCCTAACGCGAAAATATTTTGTTGACTCCGACCTACATAGGGCGGCACGATCACCACGGTAAAATAAGGGAAATCAGAGCTCGTACGGCAAGATATAGGTGATCATTCTTTCCGCGCGCTGCACGAGATGGGAATAATAGAGAATTGTGAAGGTGGCTCGATGAAACCTCTGCCAGGCACTTACATGTGATTTGCAGAGTATCCATGTAGATGTAGATCCAGGAAGAACATTTTTATTGGGAGTCGATGGCCTGGAATTGGCGAATAAACACGAACGCATGTCCGAGGGAACGCGACACCGTCCTTCTTAAAAACACAGGGACTGCTATTTCGCATCTGGTATGCGACGCACTTGTTTGAAACCTTGAGAAGATCTTTCAATCATTACGACTATCACCGCCGCGGAAGGGCACTACTTTGAGCAAACTGCAAAGACGGCAGAAACAGCTGTCGGTTCCTACTAAACGACCAGGTGGCCTTTCTTATGATGTCGAAAACCTTAGCCGAAACTCCCGATGCCTGCCTGCCCCGAACGGGACGTCCCCAGAGACCACGTGCTAAATACGAGACACAGTCACGGAAAAGTTGTGCTTGACAGACGTACTTCCAACTACTCACCTATGACGGTGGCTGCGAACTGTCGTAGCACGGACATGGTGGGAGGCGTCGTCTTGTTGCTTGTCGGCGGCAAGTGGCGGCGTCGCCGACGCGGGCGTCGTTTTTATAAGTGACGCCGCGACCCGCACTCATGATCTTCGCCCCGCGGGCGCCGCACCAGAAAACAGCGTGAGTCGCTTCGAGCGAGAAGAAAGGAGGGGTGGGGGTGGGGGAGGGAGGCGGATGTTTTGGTGTAAGGTAGGTCCTCAGCACCGCTCGCCTCAGAGCAGGAGCTCCTCCCGCCAAGTGGACTGCTGCTACTGACTCCCACTCCGCGCAGACGCCTCAGCGTCTGGTAAACACCATATATACTTCACAACGCCGTGACACGGCGGGGAGTCACCGACAGCGACGTTGGGTACACCAGCTATAAATAACACTCCCGAAATCCGCTGAAAATTTCGAAATCGGAGATGCGAACAGTATTCAGTAAATCAGTCGCCTCACTGGAATTCATACAGGAGGTAACGATGATCGTTTTGCTTCTTAGAAGGTATCTCGTCAGTGAAACGAGCTCTGGGAAGGAGGATAAGTCGACCGGGATTTTACTTCCAGACGGATCACCAGGTACACTTTGTGGAAAGTGAGAAGATGGCGATTTTTTTAATCCAAATTAACCAACCTATTGTGGCGTTCGCTGTGTTATTAAGTGGTTTGGTATTTAACTAATTTGTAAATGAGAATGATAATGTTATTTCATTACAGTGAGTAATCACAAAATAATTTTTTCTCCCGGCTAAAGATTTGGTCAAGTTGTTAAAGAAATCCAAGTTAACGTTGTGTTAAAGTGTTGTCTGTAAGTTGTGTAAGTGTCACTAAATCACAGTTCATACAACAGATTCTATACAACTATTGATTATGACGGAAACAGTTATCTTCAGCAAAATGATCATTAAAACCACCGAATATCAGCCGCGCACAACACTGACGCATGTTACCTCAAACAATGTTCTTCGCAACTCGTGCGTAATTAATTTCGGCTCCATGCATCAGCAAGAAAAGTTTTTTATATGGATCGTGCTATGAGCGCTGTTTTTAAAGAGCCAATCTGATTCGAATTATTTTCATTAAAATGAGTTCGGGACTACCGGTGCACAGTTATTTTTACACATTTTTATTACCTTCGGCATTTATGTCTGCAGAGTTGCGTAATTTGAATTTGCCGCTGAGATAATTGTTAATATGGTGGCAGACAACTGACAGAGACTTTGTATTGTTAGAGCAAATTTCCTTTTAGCAGATTAAGTATTTGAATTAATGATTAATAAAAGTGGTTCAAATGGCTCTGAGCACTATGGGACATAACATCTGAGGTCATCAGCCCCCTAGAACTTAGAACTACTTAAACCTAACTAACCTAAGGACATCACACACATCCATGCCCGAGGCAGGATTCGAACCTGCGACCGTAGCGGTTGCGTGGTTCCAGACTGTAGCGCCTAGAACCTTCGTCCGCACCGGCTGACAATGGTTATTAAACTTTACTTTTATATTGTGCACTATTTAGGTTAATTTTCATCAAGCAAACCTTTGATACTTCAGTAAGAAACACAGATAAAAATGCGATACAAACCGCTATCAACAATGGCTGCGCTTCTTGCAACGGAAAGAAATAATTAACACAGATAATGCTTATTGAGAGAGAGATTAAAGTTACAAATAATTATTCACTCATATTTATAATAATAATGAATTACATTCGAAAGTAATAATTAACAAATAATTACAATTTCTTAAACGACCTCAGTTTGATATGCGTCTTGCGTCCGCAACCTACAAAAGCCAACAAAAAAACGGTAAAAACAACGGAAGACAAACGCAGATCATAAAAGGAATTTACAATTATCATTGTCTTTGTATGATACACATCGATATGTCCAATTACATCATAAAATATTATATAACTAATTAATATTTATCATCGTTTTGTTTTATTTCACTGTTTTTCCACATGTCGGATCGATAATGTTTATAACTGTTTGAGGCATAATTTCCTCTCGTCGCACTGTAGCTAAAATTTATCTCGTGGATGTTAACTATTCTGCGGGAACCTTCGGAACTCATACTAGGTGTTATGTCGAACATCATGAGGAATTTGCCTCCTTCCAGCTCATATTTATGTAGATTCTCTAACGCAGTGGACTGTGAAACATGGTTAGAAAGGTGCGCTCGTCTGCTTTGCTAACAAAAAAACTGTAAGGGGGCGGAAAGCCCAAATTGCAAGCCCCTGTCTATAGCAACAGTTTGTTGAAGCATCTCTAAACTTCTGGTAAGCTCCAACAGTATGCGTTCGCAGAAGAAAGGAGCCTCCTCTAGATGAATAAGCTCGGGTTCGCTGCATATCGCTGATGTGAAACACTTCTACATCTACACCTACATCCATACTCCGCAAGCCACCTGACGGTGTGTGGCGGAGGGTACCTTGTGTACCTCTATCGGTTTTCCCTTCTATTCCATTCTCGTATAGTTCGTGGAAAGAGAGATTGCCGGTATGCCTCTGTGTGGGCTCTAATCTCTCTGATTTTATCATCATGGTCTCTTCGCGAGATATACGTAGGAGGGAGCAATATACTGCTTGACTCCTTGGAGGAGGTATGTTCTCGAAACTTCAACAAAAGCCCGTACCGAGCTACTGGGCGTCTCTCCTGCAGAGTCTTCCACTGGAGTTTATCTATCATCTCCGAAACGCTTTCGCCATTACTAAATTATCCTGTAATGAAGCGCGCTGCTATTCGTTAGATCTTCTCTATCTCTTCTATCAACCCTATCTGGTACAGAGCCCACACCGGTAAGCAGTATTCGAGCAGTGGGCGAACAAGTGTACTTTAACCTACTTCCTTTGTTTTCGGACTGCATTTCCTTAGGATTCTTCCAATGAATCTCAGTATGGCATCTGCTTTACCGACGATTAATTTTATATGACCATTCCATTTTAAATCACTCCTAATGCCTACTCCTAGATAATTTATGGAATTAACTGCTTCCAGTTGTTGACCTGCTATATTGTAGCTAAATGATGAAGGGTCTTTCATTTTATGTATTCGCAGCACATTACACTTGTCTACATTTAGATTGAATTGCCATTCCCTGCACCATGCGTCAATTCGTTGCAGATCCTCCTGCATTTCAGTACAATTTTCCATTGTTACAACCTCTCGATATACCAGACCATCATCCGCAAAAAGCCTCAGTGAACTTCCGATGTTATCCACAAGATTATTTATGTATATTGTGAATAGCAACGGTCCTACGGCACTCCCCTGCGGCACACCTGAAATCACTCTTACTTCGGAAGACTTCTCCCCATTGAGAATAATATGCTGCGTTCTGTTATATAAGAACTCTTCATTCCAATCGCACAATTGGTCTGACAGTCCGTATGCTCTTACTTTGTTCATTTAATGACTGCGGGGAACTGTATCTAACGCCTTGCGGAAGTCAAAAAACACGGCATCTAACTGTGAACCCGTGTCTATGACCCTCTGAGTCTCGTGGACGAGTAGCGCGAGCTGGGTTTCACACGATCGTCTTTTTCAAAACCCATGCTGATTCCTACAGAGTAGATTTCTAGTCTCCAGAAAAGTCATTATACTCGAACATAATACGTGTTCCAAAATTCTACAACTGATCGACGTTAGAGATATAGGTTACAGTTCTGCACATCTGTTCGACGTACCTTCTTGAAAATGGGGATGACCTGTGCCCTTTTCCAATGTTTTGGAACGCTACGCTCTTCTACAGACCTACGGTACACCACTGAAAGAAGGGGAGCAAGTTCCTTCACGTACTCTGTGTAAAACTGTGACTGTGCGTTATTCACTAGCGATATATTGAAAACAGCAGAAGCCTCTTTCTCCCTGTCTTCATTTATTGGTTTTTGGAAAGGATTTCTTATTGAACAACGTTCTCGGCTGATAATCGTTTCCACCCGAACTCCGACGATCGTTCGAGTTAGGTTTTTATTCTCTTTCGCCGTCCTCAGTCTCGGTGCCTTGCTTCCAACCCACATACAACGATCGTGAAAGTTTTTCCGCTATGTACTTCTGTTGACTATGCTGGCACTAGTAGCTCACAGATAGTGGCATATGTAAGTGAAATTACAATGAAATGAAAACCCCCTGGCTGCATACATGCGTTGATATAACTCAATGGCTACAGTTGAAAATGTGTGCCCCGACCGGGACTCGAACCCGGGATCTCCTGCTTACGTGGCAGACGCTCTATCCGTCTGAGCCACCGAGGACACAGAGGATACTGTGACTGCAGGGACTTATCTCTGGCACGCCTCCCGTGAGGAAGATGGTATCTGTTCTACGTGGTGCTGTATGATTGACATACAGTATATTGGTAGTCTCATGTCCAAACAACACAATTTTGCGTTAAAGTAGTACTAGCACGACTGGAGACCTAAGATGTTTACCGCGTAACTGTATCCTTGAAAGAACACGGGAGTGTGTTCGTTCTATTTTCTGTACAATTTTTATGGGAAAACTTTTATGCACAATGGCTTTGTTACTTTCAGAGGATCAGAGTCGTTCTCTGATAGAAGATTCTGATTTGAATGGCATTTTGCCAGAGTTTACTGCGCTTTGTAGATTCTACAAAGAGCAGTGCTGTGAGCACCAGACACCGAAAAAGAATATTATGGACCTACTTGTCAGGATGTCTGTGGCAGAGGCTACAATGACCTTTTTTGACAAGAAAAGGAGACTTCTGTTAAAAATGTGTTAGGCACCTCCATAAAGCCAAAAGTATACAAACGTCATCCAAACCAAGTTCTAGAAAATCGATACGACGGGAATGATCACTGACTAACAGTTCACTACATTTTATACCATGAACATGTCAACGCGAGTAGTGCAATAGCAGAACTAAAGCAAAACATATCGAAACAGGACTTCTGTCTTGCAAAGGGAAGGTGCGTTTCACTTTCGCAAAAACCGAAGCAGTCTGCACCATTGTTTGTGTGGGAAAGGTTACGAATTTGTTGTGACTGACATGATACGGAAGTGATAGCGTCGTGCATTGTATTGTAGAAAGTTACGGGTCGCCTGTTGGCCAACGAACGATTACACGCTATCGGACAGGAGATCCTCCATGGATCGCTTTTGAGGCACAACGGCGGACGACGTATCAAGAACATTACAGCCTACGTGAACACGAGAATAGTGTAACCGATTGCCTGAACCGTGCCATTACTGACATGCTTGTAGCGTCGCTCCATGTGCTTTTCGCATCTATTGTAGCCTGGCCACAGTGTGTTTCTTACCTGCACACGTCTCCATATTCGAACGTCCAGTGATGTAGTCCTTATTTCATCACTAATATCTGTGCCCTGCTACGTTTAATGAGCAGACTTGCTCATACGGGCTCGTGATACCTACCTCCCGTAATGACGAGTTGGAAGGCATAGCTGTTCACAAGTTATTGTAACGCAGTATTGAATGGGAGACTTATTTACAGCAATATGACACTGATACAGCGATGAAGTTTTGTTGCACTTTCCACCTTTTTAATAAATTTGACTAGGAATTTGGCGACTCTTTTCAAAATTGTTTAGACCTTCGTGGCCACTTGTTGACAAACTGCCTATTTGCTTCTGTCTCGGGTTCTTCGGCCAACGTTCATCTGATGATTTTACTGACGTTTCGCCAGCACGAGTGGCTGGCATTATCAAAGCCTCACCTTCCATTGCCGGTGGTGAACTGGAGCCGAGCTCGCGGCCGCAGACTATATGTACCTGGCGCGCCATCGTCCGAGGGCTTCTCCGTACGTGGCCGAGCGGTTCTAGGCGCTTCAGTCTGGAACCGCGCGACCGGTATGATCGCAGGTTCGAATCCTGCCTCGGGCATGGATGTGTGTGATGTCCTTAGGTTAGTTAGGTTTAAGTAGTTCTCAGTTCTAGGGGACTGATGACCTCATATGTTAAGTCCCATAGTGCTCAGAGCCATTTGAACCATTTTTGGCTTCTCCGCGATCATTTCCGGTGCGGTTCTCCTCTTGCTACCTGCGACGGTCGTTCACTGCAGTACAGCAAGCCAGGATCAGTTTACCTTAAGGCTTTCTTCTTTCTTGTTGAAGCTATTGCCGTGTTTGTGTATTACTACAGCTTCTCTGAAGAAGCGGATGTGATAGTGCTTCTCTACAGCCAGAACTGCCGTGTCGGTGAAGCACAATCACACCTTCTTGTTCAGAGAAGCTGTAGAAATACACAAAGACGGGAATAGCTTGAACAAGAAAGAAGAAAGCTTTCAGGTAAATGGATCCTGGCTTCCCGTACTGCAGCGAACGACCGTCACAGGTAACAAGAGTAGGACTGCACCGGAAATGACTGCGGAGAAGCCCTCGGACGTTGGCGCGCCAATTACATATAGTCTGCGGCCGCGAACTCGGCTCCAGTTCACCACAGGCAATGGAGGGTGAAGCGTTGACAATGCCAGCCACTCGCGCTGTCGAAACGTCAGTTAAATCATCAGACGAACGCTGGCCGAAGAGCCGGAGACAGAAGCAAAGAGGATTCCTTTTCAGCTGTGATCTCTGTGAAGGTTTTAGGGGTGCGGATTACAAAAAATACACAAATTAATTTCCGTCATCAATTACACTGTAAGCTACGAACATTTAATGTACCGCTCACAGTGCACCATCCCTACCACGAAATGTTGACTTCAGTATAAACACTTATCGTATGTCTACAGTGTATGCTACAGTGGATACGAGTTTTAGGAGAACCAGACAAATCGGCTTGTTGACTCTGTGTGTGATGCGTCAAATTAATTAGTCTGTCGGTTTGTGGTACTAACTGAGGCCGGAGCGAGAAGCGCTGCTGAAAGGTTACTTGCTTTTATTTGTGGTGGAGGCTAATTATAAGAATAAAAATACACTTCATAAAGTTTATGCCTGTTATCCACCTCAGTAATCATATGAAGCACAGTTCGTGTCCCCCTGTACAAAATAACTACAGTAGGTGTTCAAAAATGGTTCAAATGGCTCTGAGCACTATGGGACTCAACTGCTGTGGTCATCAGACCCCTAGAACTTAGAACTACTTAAACCTAACTAACATAAAGATATCACATACACCCATGCCCGAGGCAGGATTCGAACCTGCGACCGTAGCAACAGCGCGGCTCCGGACTGGAGCGCTAGAACCGCACGGCCACCGCGGCCGGCACAGTAGGTGTGTCCACGGGAGTTGTGCATTTGAGGAATTACAGATGGGGACTCGAATCATTTGCAAGAAAGTGAACGTAGGCAGTACTCTCTACCAGACCATCCCTGATTATCGACCGCGGTCCCTGTCACCAACACTCACCGACCCACGGCCGTTAACTCTGACGGCGGATGTTTTCCCAAAGCGATGTCCTCGCGTTACGCTCCGCCTGCACAGCGTCACGTGAAAAATGCCGCGTCAGCACGACCGCATAAATTAAGTGTTTCATGCGTCGGGCTCCCACCACCCCTCTGCGACCAAGTGCGCTGGTATCGTTCACCTTATCCATCCTACACACGAATGGTACGCCGATTGTCAGTACAAAATTAATACCAAATTTGGTATCACTCTTTGAACGACGGCTTTATCGAGTCATTTCCTGTGCATTTGACCACATCAGTATAAATTCCTCGCGAAAGAAGAAGAGAAAAAAAAATTACAAAGACAAACCTCTGCTGTTTATATAACAGCAGTGTTGATGTATTCAATCATCTCTTTGTGTCAGTCTGTTATTCACTTGATCGTGCAATCACGAGCCTCTCCATTTTTGGAAGAAGCAATCCATTCCGCATAAGCCTAAAGCCGAATCAAAATGTGGATAACTGCAAGTCTCTGCTAAGAATACTGAAGACTCCATACTCGGTTATCAAAATTTTTCCGTTAAGTTTGTTAATCTTTTGATTAGTAATAGTGGTCACCAAAAGCGAAGATGAAACTAGTCAAAGTGTTAATAAAAATAATTTGCATGAAAGAACATGAACCCTACCGAGTGGAAACGGGAGTTGGTCTCACTGGACAAACCCTACAGAAAAATTAAATTACTCGTCGCCATGGTGTATGTATTCCGTGATAGCATATACACTACAATTAGGTAATTTTGCGGCACAGAAACAAACCCTGCTAGTAATCAAATTTAATTACCGTGAATCATGTTGCCAAGTAATTTGGAAAACTCCCATACAAAAACCCCGTAATATAATTACCGAAATTTTAACAGATTTGCGTACGGAATTGCTCTGACGATCCAACATATTAGCACTTATCGTAATAGATTTACACTAGGCAGAATTTTTCGCTCTTCAGATTATTGCTTGAAAACGCTTGGCGATACAATATTAAGAAGAAAGAATGAAATACACTTACCAAAAACCAAATACAACTCAACACAGCGAAATTCAGTGATATAAATACGCAGATATTCAAAAAAATAACGTAAGAATTTTGCTTTATGATGTAAATGATCCTTAATGCTTTTTATTTAATGATACAGTAGACTGGAAATCAGTTCCTTTTGAGAAATTAAACGAAGTTCGTTTAAGTTTAATATTTGCAGCTATTAGGAAAAATAAATTTCAGTTTCTCAGTATTATTTCTTTGATATTTTCTTTCAATTAACGTATATGATTTATATAAACACTAAACAGAATAATAAGAACCTATGTCAGGTAATAAAGTCTCTGAACAGTAATGTACTCTACCGCAGGCAAACTACAATTACAGAAAAAAATATGTTCTGCAAATAATTTGATAGAACATAATCCGGACTTAGAATAGCCAACTCTGATCTTACACATATCCCAACAGTACCAGTGGGGCGATTTATGTTCTGCAGATAGCAGTTAACGCCACCGCGCTTTTTGTTAAAAATGATTTATTTGGGATAAAAAAGCTCAACTTGTGACGGCTTACCGTGCTAATTACTTCGTCCTGTAGTATCTAATTGATTACAAGTTTCGTTTCACAGTTTAGAAGTATGAAAATATGATATGTAGAAACTTTTTATACGGATTTCTGCGAAGTTTTTATTGGTATTAGATATAACTATACTTTTGGGAATACAAAATCCATAATATATGATTAAAGATTTTATTGAATTGTTAAAAGCACTTTCTACATACTCTTTGACGTACTAGGTGATTCATGAACCGTGTTCTCATTCTCTATTGCATCTGGCGACCAGGGTTAACGCAGTTGAGAGTTGCGATTTCTCCAGATTACCGCACAAGGCGTATTGAGGAGAATTCTGCCGTTCTCAATTCAAATTACTTTGACAGGGATGTCTTACGACACGGGTAACGATACGTATTTAAGAAATGTTCATTCAGAACTATTTCCGTAAATAATGACTCTTCTTTCCTTCCTTCTTTATCTCAGTTGAATCAGTTACCCACATTGCCAATAAATCAACTGTCACGACACAGACAGATCGAGAAGCGAGTGACGCATGAAAGAAAAAATGAAACACAGCACACATACAACTCACGAAGGACAGGCTGTATCAAAAAGAAACATCCGATTTGGCACATCTATATTTCTGAAACTAATAAATACATACAGTAAATTGTGTTTTTTGATGAAAGGGAAACTCAAAAAACTTTTTCTCATTCCATTTCATAGGTGTTCAATATGCTCCCCTTGAGATTCACGGCATATGTCAATGCAGTATTCAAATTGTTCCCACACTACAGCGAGCACGTCTTGAGCGACAGCTTCCACAGCTGCTGTTGGGCGATGTCTCAGTTCATTCATTCTTGTTGGTAACGGAGGCACGTAAGCAGAGACTTTTATAAAAGCAATAATCACAGTTAGGTCTGGTGACCTCGGAGACCAGTAATGTAAGGCTGAATTGACATTCTTCAAAAACAGTCGCTGAAAATGATGAACAAAACTCTATAACAACAATACTGGTCGTTGCGGAGGGCGGAGACCTGAAAGGGGAAATACCGAGGTAATTGGCGCTCGGCGCTACCAACAGAAACTGCATCGTTTAACTTCATCACACAATATTGACTTTGCAACTGCCACGTCGCCGGCGCTTGCGGAAATGAAAAACACAGGGAAGTCGACTTGAAGTATTCCCCGGACAAATCCGATATGTGACGAAACCGAACGATGGACCCATCAGACACCTTTTACTGTGCCACTTACATGCGGTTACCATTACTAGCAAAGTGGTTATCGGGATGCGTGAACGTGCATCGTTTTCAGTTGTTGCTCTTAGGGGGGATAAGCAGACAGCTAGTAGTTGATGTACAGACTATTTAATAATAAATCAGTAGTTAAATATACAAATCCAATACCAGTAGTATATTTACAATCTGCAGCCGATATTTTTACAGGCAGGTACGTCGATGCTTTTACCTTGTCGATATTTCTGGAGCCAGTAATGATATTTCATTTAAATATCGATACATCGGATTCGTGATATTTTCAAAAATAACAGAAGTCCTAACGCCAACCGACGAGATTCATCGCAATCGGAATGATGAACTCCTGTGAGAAAATCTTCAGATAAGACACACACTGCTTTGTGGCATATTACGAGAACGTGTACAGGCCATCATTTAAAAACTGCGGTACAGAAAACTGTGTGTAGTTGGGTGCCTCGAATGCTCACTCCTGTTACGGAACAGACGAGACTGGACATCTGTCAATAATTTCTTTTGCGTTTTGAGCGTGAAGGTGATAGATTCCTTAACACCACTGTGACTGGTGATGAAAGCTGCGTTCACCATTTTGACCGCGAAAACAAGAGAGAATCAATGGAGTTCGGCTACAAAGGATCACCATGCCACCACAGCAGGCTAAGTCCTGCTCACGATGTTGTAGGATGTTCAAGGTGTGCTTACACGCACTAACAATCTCTGCAGCGTACGGCGAGACTCTCATAAAACTGAAACCACAAACTGGAAGTGTTCGTCCACAAATGAATACTATCTCCTTCAACAGGAGAATGGCAGAACACATACGAGCGCAGCGACATCTGCAACAGTGCGTCGCCTTGGGCTCGTTGTCATCGATCACGCTCCATGCAGTCGTCACTTGAGTACTCCAATCTTCACCTATTTCCATAACTTTAAGAACATTTCGAGGACTTTACTTTGACAGTAAGGAGTAGTGCAAGCAGAGGTGTGTTCGCGGCTCCGTCAACAATGTCAAACATTCTACAGTGACGATCTCAACAACCTGCTCTCTCTTTGGGAGGAATGTGTTCATCGCCAGGGTGACAATCCTGAGAAATAAATATTTAGGCATGAGGAATAAAGATGTGCAATGTTAATGAATCTGTGTCATTCAAAAAGCTTTAAGAGTTTTCACACAAAAAAATGAATTCGTCATTAATTTTCACCACGCCATCGTACAAGCGTAGATGCTACAGCGTCCCAGGAGTGGACGACGGCGCAATACACAATGGTCTCCCTTTCGAGTTACATTGTCACTTTATTGCTAACTGCGACTCCTTTATTTCTTAGCGAAATCCAAAGCACTTTTATTCTTCTGTTACTTTTTTCAGCTTCTATCCTCTCAATGTTGTCAATTATAATAGCGGATGATGATTCAGTGACTTTACTGATAATCGATACCGTCGTTTAATCAACATAATAATTACTACGTATTATTTTCTTGAAGGTGCATTTAATTTCCGGTGATACTCTTGAATTTTTCTATTCACGCTGAAAATTTTCCGCCACCAATCCCAGTAATTAGTGTTAGATGAAAATTTCTGGTGGTACGGTACAGATAAAATTGGATGATCCGTATGTTTTGTTCATTCATAGAAAGTTTTTTTTCAGTCGTTTGTTGAACACAATTCGGCTCTCTTGCCCAGTTCAACTGAAACTTGTAACGTTTGACCAATATTACTGACTCATGACAATTAATATTATAATTTGAGTAGTTAAACGGTTTCTAGTACTTGGAGACGTATATTAAAAATACGTCCCATTGGGCAGCTATCTGGAGCGGTGTTACATCAAGATTCTTAAGTTGGCAATAGGAGGAATATCGCAGGCACAAGTGTATTTCGGCGGACACGTAATGTCTGAAAAAGAGCGGGAAGCAGTTGAGCGGAAAGATCATTTTGAGCGTAGTGCTGTGTTAAAATGTGTATTTTTATCCTTATATCCCCTTCCGGTATCAAGGAGAAGATCATTCCGTACGGACCACAGTATTGTGGGACACTGTGAAAACCTACCCGAGCGTCCGCTACAGGAGACTACAAGGAATGCCGCCTTCTGAATCTAATTTTAGCAAATTGTCCACGGTAATACGATGACACGATAACGCAAGCCTGTGCTGTTACCTAAGAGGAATCCTATCGTTTATAGTCAAATAAATTGCTCTAAGAGAGAGAATCCACCGTACTGTGCGAGTTCCACAGCTGACCAAACGACATGAAGTACAAACTGCATGCAACAACATTGATATTCGTGCCGATTAATGCGTATTAAACTCATCAGGAATTGCAGAACTTGTTAAAACACACCGACGGCAGGAAACGGTGGCGTTTAAAGCGAAAATAAATGACAGAACTTTAAGATTTAAGTCCCCGACTGCAACGAGGATATTATAGTGGAGCCCTAAGTCGGAATGGGTAAGGACGGGAGAAAGAAAAGAATGGCATACTTGGCTCAAAAGATCCAGCCGATATTTTCCTTAAACGATTAAGGAACCCATTGAAAACCTTATTCTGAACCACCGTCTTTCTTTATGCGACCAGAGGGCGGTAACAGACGGGCCATTTCGCTCGGTCGTTAAAAGCACGTAAGGCGGCAGTTCCCTTCTGCTGAAACCGGACTGTTAGCGCGCTGGCGTTGTATTCTCACAGTAGGCAGCTATGTGGGATATATGAGGAGTAGCTACGGGAGCATGTACATCTCATTACTGCATTAGTGCAGCCGACAGACGGCGCTACAGTCAGAAAAACCGTGTCACGAAGCCGGGTCCTTTTCCTGGCCCTCCTAATTACTTGTGAGTCCCATAAACACGGTAGTGTTCCTGTCTCCTTCCGCAGGAGACGGCCTAGTATAAGGGCGTTGTTAGGTGTTCGTAGGCGACTGTAGTGAGAAGTGTCAAACTAATGAAAAAAACGAGAAATACTGGATAAACAATACAACGGATAGCGATTAGATACATGTCTATTGCTGATCGCTAACAACGTGTATGTGTATGTGTGTGTTTGTGTTTGTCAGCGTTCTGATAAACTGTAAAGCATGTGAAGGAACTTAGGATAAGTGTCCTGCTGTAACTCTTCCATTATGTAGAGACTACAGGATGAGGTTGTAATTAAACCTTCGATACTTGAGCCAGTGTAGACGGATAAGTATTTACTGTATGGGTACCAAACTTGTAGGAACAATGTTCAGACTGTGCACTGCAGGATTTGTGTCGTTAGTGCTGTTTTAGAGCCGATTGTATAAAGCATTTAACCTTAGGTTAAGACAGAAAATGACCTCAGATCAAACTGAACCTGGAAATTTTGATGTATAACGTTAATGCTAGATCATATCGTCGTAAAATCGGATCATGTTTGACTGGCGAAAATTGACGGTTCAAATTCAGGCTCAACTCTAATCGTCAGTTTATAGTGTAGTGGAACTGCGATTCATCGCTTTTGTTTTTAGCAGATACCAACTCAAATAATGAAAAAAGTTGTTATTAACACAAAAAATGGAAAGTAAATATTTTACTACGCCTTTCCGCGCCGCTCATGCTCAAAATGCTTTTTTTCGATCTGCGACGTTATGTTAAGGAAATTACCAGCTACCGTTTGTACTAAATGATCAATCTCATAACAGCTCTTGGAAGACGACTCGTAATTTATGTGATTAGTTCAAAGGCATTTTATAGACACCTAGCACCAGAGTAGGAAAGGAAAATTAGAAATATTTGCAATTAATTTTGACTGTAGCCAATAACGATTCAACATCACTTTTACTTGTTCTCTTTGGGATCGGGTTGCAGTAACTACGCAATTCGTGTTAAACTTTAAACTACCGATCGCCTCCTTAAACTGCTACTGCAATTCCAAATGCATTGATAAACAGAACATAAGAAGGTATGTTGAAGTAAACTAACCACTTTTTTCGCTCACTTATGTCTTTATATTGGCCCTACATAACTGCCAGCAGCAAATCGTTTTCGTCTTTAGAGAAGTTGGACGATCGCTCCTTTTTCTGTTTGCTTGCTCCCATGGTTATACCACGACACCTTCGACAATAAATACTACGTGTCTGCGGTGTACGATAAACATCTGCTTGCGAAGGGCCATAATTGTGTCGATAGCTGGTTTCAGCCGTGTTGCCAAGCATGTTACGTGCTGTCTAATATGCATCGACCCTTAGTGTCACGATTCGCCGCTAGACACCGGTAGAGCAGAGTGTCGATATTTCAAGAATCCCGAAAATTTGAGCCTCGTAAACGAATACTAGGTGTAGAAGTAGGAAACCGGACTTTGGCTGCAATAATTACACGTCTGTTGTTTGAAACTGATAAACAATTTTTCAATCAAAATAATCTCTATTGCTATTTATATGTTTCTCCCACCTCTCTGGCTGGCTAAGATGCAACACAAAAAAAAGATCAAAAACAAAAAAAAGGTCTTCTTTCAAGCGAACCAGTCACGAATTCAAGCGTTGTTCAGCGAGAGCGTGTCCCAGTGATGCAAATTGCAAATAGATGATAATGGGACGGATCCGAGTCTGTGGAATAAGCCGCATGCCCTAGTATGTCCCAACTGAACGCCTCGATCGCTTCCCTGACCCGTTTTGCTGTATGTGATGGGGAGTTATCATGGCGCAATATGACTTTGTGTTGCCTTTTTCCATATTCCGGTCCTTTTTCACATAGTGCCCGATTTACATCGGTAATTTGCTGTTGGTAGCTATCTGTGTTAACGGTTCCACCAGGTTTTAGCAGCTCATGATAGATGATACTCTTCTGATCCCACCAAACGCAGACCATCGTCTTCTTTCCAAAACGATTTGGTCTTGCACTGGATGTCGATGGTTCGTCTGGCTTCATCCATGATTTACGATGCTTAGGATTCTCAAAATATATCAATTTTTCATCACCTGTCTCTATTTTATGGAGAAACGACTTTCTTTTGTATCTGGTGAGCAGCATTTCACAAGTGGTCTTTCAATTTGCTTGCTGTCTTTCATTCAGTTGATGCGGAACCCATTTTCCCACTTTCTGCACGTTTCCCATAACTTACAACCGAAGAGAAACGGCTTTCTGCGTCACGTTCAAATATTCCGCGAGTTTCTGTTGAGTTTGAGTACCATCTTCGTCTAGAAAGGCCTGCATTCGCTGTCTTCAAACTTTTTCGGTGGTTTCCTGCGCTCGTCGTTTCTCAAGTCAAAATCAGCATTTTTTTTAATTTTTAGAACCACTCGAAACACCGTGTTTTCCCAAGAGCATGTTCACCGAAAGGTTCGAGAAGCATTCGATGCGATTCTGCAGCAGTTTTGTCAAATGATAACAGAAAATCAACGCTGTCCGCAAATCGTAGTTCGTAGGCACAAAACTCGACATGTTTATGGATTTGAAACAAATACCGATGTATGGAACTTGGGTTACTGTGTGTTGACATTCGTTGTCTACATCTACATCTACATCTACGTGATTAAACTGCTATTCACAATTAAGTGCTTGGCAGAGGGTTCAATGAAGCACCTTCAAGCTGTCTCTCTACCGTTCCACTCTCGAACTGCGCGCGGGAAAAACGAGCACTTAAATTTTTCTGTGCGAGAACTAATTTCTGTTATTTTATCGTGATGATCATTTCTCCCTTCTGCGAGTGCCAACAGAATGTTTTCGCAATTGGAAGAGATAACTGGTGATTGAAATTTCATGAGAAGATCCCGTCGCAACGAAAAACGCCTTGTTTAATGATTGCCACTCTAATTCATGTCTGTGGCACTATCTCCCCTATTTCGCGATAATACAAAACGAGCTGCACTTCTTTGTACTTTTTCGACGTCATCCGTCAGTCCCACCTAATGCGGACCCCACACCGCACACCAATACTCAGGAATAGGGCGGACAAGCGTGGTGTAGGCAGTCACTTTAGTAGACCTGTTGCACCTTCTAAGTGTTCTGACAGTTGATTGCAGTCTTTGGTTTGCTCTACCCACAACATTATCTATGTGAACGTTCCACTTTAGGTTATTTGTGATTGTAATCCCTAAGTATTTAGTTGAATTTACAGCCCTCAGATTTGTGTGATTTATCGCGTAATCGAAATTTCGTGGATTTCCTTTAGTACTCATGAGACTAACTTCACACTTTACTTTATTCAGGGTCAACTGACACTTTTCGGACCATACATTTTGCAATTCGTTTTAGTCATCTGATGACTTTACAAGACGGTAATCATCTGCAAATAATCTAAGACAGCTACTAAGATTGTCTCCTTTGTCGTTAATATAGATCAGGAACAATAGAGGACCTATAACACTTCCTTGGGGAACACCGGATATTGCTTCTGTTTTACTCAATGACTTTCTTGTATTACTACGAACGATGACCTTTCTGACAGGAAATTACGAATCCAGTCGCACAATGTTCCATAGGTTAATGTTTTGAAGAGTCAGCCTCAGTTGCTCAAATTTTCTGGTCTTTACCAGGTTTCGGCTAAATTATAAAGTTACTATATCCTACCAGAGTAAGGCACAGTCAACATTAAAATTAAAACCTGTAGTACCGTGGTACCATGTCGAATTAAAACTACTTAACTGAAGTCCAGCCCCGGCGTCTCTTCACTACGCGGTCGGTTGGCAGCGGCAAATACGTTGGCAACCTAACCTGGTAAAGACCAGAAAATTTGAGCAACTGAGGCTGATTCTTCAAAACATTAGTCAATCGCAGTTGCTGAAGGGGCTGCAATATGCTAAAAATTCTTATATTCCGTAGGCACGCAATTAGGTTAGAAGACGCTTGTGAGGAACGGTGTCGAAAGCCTTCTGGAAATCTAAAAATATGGAATCAATTTGACATCCTCTGCCGATAGCATTCTTTACTTCATGAGTATAAAGAGCTAGTTGTGTTTCGCAAGAACGATATTTTCTGATCCATGCTTACTTTGTGTCAATAAGTCGTTTTCTTCGAGGTACTTTTAATGTTAAACACAGTACATGTTCCAAAACCCTATTGCAAATCGACGTTAGTGATTTGGGTCTGTAATTCAGCGGATTACTCCTGTTTCCCTTTTCGGGTATTGGTGTGACTTGAGCAATTTTCCAGTTTTTAGGTATGGATCTTTCTGTGGGCGAGCGGTTGTATACAATTTCTAAATATGGAGCTATTGTATCAGCATACTCTGAGAGAAACCTGACTGGTATACAATCTGGACCAGAAGCCTTGCCTTTATTAAGAGATTTAAGCTGCCTAGCGGCGCCGGCCGCTGTAGCCGAGCGGTTCTAGGGACTTCAGTCTGGGACCCCGCGACCGCAACGGTCGCAGGTTCGAATCCTGCCTCGGGCATGGATGTGTGTGATGTCCTTAGGTTAGTTAGGTTTAAGTAGTTCTAAGTTCAATGGGAGTGATGACCTCAGATGTTAAGTCCCATAGTGCTCAGAGCCATTTGAACCATTTTGCTTTGCGACACAGAGGGTATCTATTTCTATGTTTCTCATCTTGTCAGTTGGAGGAGGACATTGGTGTTTAACATCCCGTCAACAACGAGGTCATTAGAGACGGAGCACAAGCTCGGATGAGGGAAGGACGGGGAAGGAAGTCGGCCGTGCCCTTGCAAAGGAACCATCCCGTCATTTGCCTGGAGTGATCTAGGTAAATCACGGAAAACCTAAATCATGATGGCCGAACGCGGGATTGAACCGTCGTCCTCCCGAATGCGAGTCCACCTCGCTCGGTCTCTTGTCAGTTGTTCTTGATTGGAATTCAGGAATATTTACTTTTTCTTCTTTGGTGAAGGAGTTTCGGAAAACCGTGTTTAATAACTCTGCTTTAGTGGCACTGTCGTCAGTGACTTCACCGTTGTTATCGCGCAGTGAAGGTATTGATTGCGTCTTGGCGCTGACGTGCTTTATTTATAACCAGAATCTCTTTGGGTATTCTGCTAGATTTCGAGGCAGAATTTCGTTGTGGAAATTATTAAAAGCATGTCGCATTGAAGTACGCGCCATATTTCGAACTTCTGTAAAACTTTGCACATTCTTGGGGACTTTGCGCTCTTTTAAATTTGGCGTGTTTTTTTCGTTGCTTCTCTAACAGCAATCTGATCCGTTTTGTGTACCACGAGGGATCAGTACCATCACTTATTAGTTTTTGTGGTACATATCTCTCAATTGCTGTCGATACTATCTCTTTGAAATCATTGCACAACTTCTTTGCGCTTACATGATCAGATCGGAAGGAGTGAAGACTTCAAAAATGGTTCAAATGGCTCTGAGCACTGTGGGACTTAACATCCGAGGTCATCGGTCCCCTAGAACTTGGAACTACTTAAACCTAACTAACCTAAGGACATCACACACATCCATGCCCGAGGCAAGATTCGATCCTGCGACCGTAGCGGTCGCCCGGTTCCAGACTGAAGCGCCTAGAACCGCTCGGCCACAGAAACCGGTTGGGGTGAAGGCTGTCTCTTAAAATGGCGTGAAGATATTTTCATGAGCTTTTTTAAACAGATATACTCTACGTTCCTTTTTGCCGTCACAGGAAGCAGATGGCGCTGCAGATGCGGTCTCACGGGCCATACACCGAAGGCTACCACCATCTATAGGGAAATTCCGATTTCATACTTCTGCACCTGGTAAATAAACAAAAAATCTGTGGTACGCGTACTTAGTTAACGTTTATGCTGCCACCTTGATGCTCGCCACTGGAATATGCCGTTGATGTTAAAACAAACCCACTGCATCAGTCCGATCCACTGGACCTGCGCCAACGCCTGCTCGCCCACTGCTCGCTACGACTCTCGCCAGGCGATGTTAGGCTGTTGTGTCTTTCGCAGCGCGGCCATCTATGAATGTCGCAAAATTCGAGCCGTTATTGGCGACATCAGGTCACTGCAGCAGTGTCGCGTTTGACGTTGACGAGCTGCACGGTACTGTAATTAATCACGCTGAGCAGGAAGCAACGAGGTTGCAGCGTAAACATACCCTTCCTTGTTTATGTATCAGTGACACCACCCATACGCTTCCCCTGGTTTTCAATCGTTTATACGAGCAATACTTTTGTTGAAAGTGGAGTTTTATGTTTGTTACTGTCGGTAAAGTACAATGTTGTGTTTCGTTTTCTTTGTGCTGTTAAATGTTAAATTAGAAGCATTGAAGCGACTTGATAAAGGAGAAACAATAAAAAAAAGTCTCGAACATGGTGTCGGCGAAGTTAGTGTTGGTGACTGGCGAAGAAACCAACTTAAACTGGAACAGCTTTCATCAAAGAAATGCTCTGAATCTTTTAATTGAAAAACTATAAGGAAGTAGGATTTCAACAGACAAGTGAGTCGTTGTTCATGCGGTTTACGCAACAACGACCGAAGGGGTTCCGGTTTCTGGCCCAGTCTCGCAGGAAATGAAATGAAATGATCGTATGGCATTGTTGGGCGGGAGGCCCCATGCGGGGAAGTTCGGCCGCCGTATTGCAAGTCCTTTTTAGTTGACGCCACTTCGGCGACTTGCGAGACAATGATGATGAAGGACACACAACGCCCACTCATCAAGAGACAGAGAAAATCCCTAACCCCACCGGGAATCGAACCCGGGACCCCCTGTGCGGGAAGTGAGAACGCTACCGCAAGACCACGAGCTGCGGACGTCTCGCAGGAGAACGCTTTGTTTTCCAGAAACCGGCTACAGGATGGAGCTGCGATTTGTCAAAACGTAGCGTTTCACGTGTTCGTCCCGCTTCACATCGCCTCGGAGTACTACTCCTTGATAAGGATATGACAGATTACAGAATTTGAGCAGTAATCTTGTATCCAGACTCGGAGGCACTGTGGCGTACTTTCATGACTCTGAACCAATAGCTGCGAATTTAACAAATGACTTCGCCACAGCCGTGCAGATGAGATCTTATTTTACTTTATTTTTACTACCAGTTTCGGCATTCCATTATGCCATCTTCAGGCCCCATACGCATCTCTAAAAAATAAACGATATTGTCATACTGGGGTATGTGTTCCTGGTTGTCGTGAGTTCTAAAAAAGAAGATGGCTCTGAGCACTATGGGACTTAACATCTGTGGTCATCAGTCCCCTAGAATTTAGAACTACTTAAACCTAACTAACCTAAGGACATCACACACATCCATGCCCGAGGCAGGATTCGAACCTGCGACCGTAGCGGTCACACGGTTCCAGACTGAAGAGCCTAGAGCCGGCCGGTGTGGCCGTGCGGTTCTAAGCGCGTCAGTTTGGAACCGCGTGACCGCTACGGTCGCAGGTTCGAATCCTGCCTCGGGCATGGATGTGTGTGATATCCTTAGGTTAGTTAGGTTTAAGTAGTTCTAAGTTCTAGGGGACTGATGACCTCAGTAGTTAAGTCCCATAGTGCTCAGAGCCATTTGAACCATTTGAAGAGCCTAGAACCACACGGCCACACCGATCGGCTCCTGAGTTCTAAGCCGTGCTTCCTTCGAAGACCTGATTGCAACCACGACATCCAGGAACATATGGCCCAGTATACCAATATCGTTCATTTTTGATAGATGTATATGGAGCCTGAAGATAGCATAATGGATGCCGAAACTGGTAGTAAAAATAAAGTAACTTCTCAACTGCACGGCTACTGGCGAATTTCATTGTCAAGTACTTGACCATCCGTTGTCCCATATTCACAATGGATCAACAGAGAATAGCTGTGAATGTTCGCGGTATATTAGCATGCATGCGCGTGTGTAAAGAGTGGAACGTGCGTGACAAATAAATATCACATGGTGTTTAAGGATTAAGAGGTGTTCCTCGGAGCGTGGAATACGTAATGAACGTGTCAGCAGGGTCTTTAAAACCCACTAAGCCGCCGGGACGCCTGCTGACTGTATTTCGCGTCGCTGCCGGCTGTTACCGCTTCTACTCCCTCACCGCCAGCAGATGGTAAACAGCTAAGCTGCTCACGTCGGGACGAGACCTCTTCCGCGTTATCACGTTACATCACTGTGCGGTGATTCCCCGCGAAACAGTTGCTAGGCCGCCCGCCCACTACTGTGCGACAGCTCATTCACCCAGAGCATGTGGGAGGGGGCAAGGACAGACTCGCGCCGCGTTGGCATCCGACGTCAGTATAACAAGTGTGGTACGTGGCTCATTTGTCCTTCATCTACATCTACACCTACATGATTATTCTGTGTTTCACACACAGGCCTCAGTGCTGGGCAGAGGGTGTTTGTGATTCCTGTAATTGACATATTTCGTCGGCATATTCTGATAGGAACCTAGCAGAATTCGCCATTTGCACCACACCAGCCACTGAGCGAGGTGACCCAGTGATTAAGAACAGTGCAGTCCTATTCTGGGCTATCATGGTGTAAATCCGCTTCCGTCCATCCATTTTTGTCATTTCCCATGTTTCAAATAGCTAGTTGCGAATGCTGGGTGAATCCTTGGAAACGGCACCCCAGATTTTCTTTCACAATTTTGTCCAGTTACAGCTCCGTCTCTAATGACCTCGCGCCACTTTGCTGTCGCTCAGACATGGTGTAACCGTTTTCATTTGTTTGACTTTGGAGGTGCAGGAGGGAGGACAGGAGTAGGAGGGGAACAGCTTTTTAAATCACAAATTTGGTCATCGTGGAGGGAGGACGACATGGTTTCTGGGCCATCACAATATGCAACAATTATCTGGATTACCCTCGAAAGTTTTCTACCGTCTGTTCCATGTATGTGTCACTGTTGTTAATCTGTAATTTGCAAATTCCGTGGCAGTTGGTAGTTTTCATGGTACAGTGTATTGAGGATTCTTCGTGCCACATTTACGGCTATAGCACTGGAATAATGATAAATTGCTGTCACTCGAAATGATAACCAGCGACTGTATGAGTACAGTATATCTATGGTTATGCTTTGAGGAACCAGTTAGGAACTACAGCGTTACACGTAAGACTGAGTGTCTACGTGTCTAGCCTCGTAGCTTTATCCCTCCAAGTGAAGTGACGTAATGATGAAAGCATTCTATTTGGATTTAGATCCAGCCAGCTCCAAGTCATAGAGAAGCTAAGTCGTAACGGCTGCAAAAATTTTGAAGAAATCGAAAAAGAAATGGGTCAGCATGTAGAATTAAAAATACAATGGGAATTCAATTGGTAAGTGCAGAGGAGCAAGCGTATAGGAGGAAAGAGTACATTGAAATGAAGTAAATACGAAGTGCAGGGAAGCTATGGGAAAATTGTTGCGTTAAAACTGTGAAGAAATCGAAAATAAGATAATAGTAGGATGGAGTCAAAATAATCATAGGTGAAATTGAAACCAAGAGCGCAGGAGGAATTCCATTTTTTTAAAAATGGTTCAAATGGCTCTGAGCACTATGGGACTCAACTTCTGAGGTCATAAGTCCCCTAGGACTTAGAACTACTTAAACCTAACTAACCTAAGGACAACACACACATCCATGCCAGAGGCAGGATTCGAACCTGCGACCGTAGCGGTCGCGCGGTTCCAGACTGTAGCGCCAGCGGCCGGCTTCCATTTTTAAACGAAGAGGATAGAGCGAGTGGGTGGAAACAGTACACTGAAGGCCTGTGCGTGAGAAGGAGTTGTCTAATGACGTGATAAAGAAGAAATGAGGGTTGACATGAAAGACACAGGATATACGGTAGAGTCAGTACAGTCATATTTCAACAGGTCTTTTTCAGACTTGCGATCAGGTCAGAAGGCTTAGATAACATTTCTTCTGAATTTCTAAAAGCACATGGGGAGGTGGCAACCAAACGGCTACTCTAGGCAGTTCAGTGAATCTGGAGACATATGAACAAACATACGAAATATTATCATCTACAAAATCACGAAGACAGCAGGGGAAGATAGGTGCGAGAACTTTCACACAGTCAGCTCAACGGGTCATGAATCTAATTGCTGACGAGAATAATTCACTGATGACGATCGGGTTTTGCTTTCGGGAAGATGTAGACGCCAGAGGGACAAGCAGAACTGTCGGATAACGGAGTCAAGACATGTTCATAGAATTTGTAAACCTGGAAAAACCGTTCGACATTGTAAAATGGTGCAAGATGTTCGTAATACTGAGAAAATTAGGGCTCAGTTTTAGGGAAAAACCAGTAATATAAGAGAACCAAGAGGGAACAACAAGAATGGAAAACCAAGAAAGGAGTGCACCTATTAAAAAAGCGTGTAAGACAGAGGTGCAGTTCTTGGCCTGTACTTCAATTTATACATCGAAAACGGAATGACGGAGGTTGCCATCCCTGGTAAAGAAGAATTACTTAATGTGTTGAAGGAGTGAACAATCTGATGATTACAGAATATGGTTTGAGAGTAAAAGGAAGAGAGACGAAAATAATGAGGAGTAGCGGAAATGAGATTAGCTGTAAAAATACGAAAACTGGGTACCACAAAGTAAAGGGAAGGGGTTGTACTACCTTTGAAGGAAAGTAAGACGTGGCGGAGGAGTCAACGAGGACATAAAAAGGAGACAAACACAGGGCTAGAGGACATTCCTCAGCGTAGATCTTCTTCAAACATAGACCTTAATTTGAGGAAGAAATTTCTGAGAATGGACGATCGGAGAACAGCATTATGTGGTAGTGAATCCTGGACTGTGGGTCAACGCAAAAAAGAAAAGAACCATGATACTGGATGGAGCCGTTGAAGGTAAAAGCTATACAGCAAAGCAGAGACTGGAATAGATCCAACAACTAGTTGAGGACGGAAGGTACAATTGACTGAGATGGTTAGCACTTAAGAGGAATTTGAGACGGACCTTATAAAAACTAGGCAGAGGACTCATGACTCAAAATTGTAGCTCAATTGCATAACATCGGTACCTGTTGATATCAAACCAGGTATCGATCAACGTATTACTTATTTTTGTTGAAGCAATCGGTTACATCGCCCTTTGTACTCGGCAACAGCAGTTCAATAATCACAGTTCAAATTGTGTAAACATGTTTTATTCCTAAATGTTAAACGTAACAAAAAGTCAGGAGATGCAGTTCAGGCCTTCTACCGTCACACTGCTTTACGCGCGAGTTTAGATTCCATCCTCTAAGTGAAACGAGCTGCAGCATTAAGGTCACATGCTGCTCTCTGGTCATTCAAATGCATACACACACACACACACACACACACACACACACACACACATGTGCTCGCGCGTTAGCTTTCGCCAGTACGCTTACACTTACACACATACCTCTTGCTGAACTACCACTTGTTCTGCCTTGTGCAGTTTCTGTACAGCAGTAGAGGGTAACTAGATTTGTTGTACTAATTCAGTGATGCTGTTACGGGACATTATTCAGCAGCGAATTTCAACGAGGTGACCTAATTCATATGCCCCCCCCCTCCCCCCAATTTCATCTCAATCTCTCATTACGTTCCGGATGAAACATAAACGGACAATTAAGGACAATAATCATGCCTACAGCGCCCGGAAACTCGTTACCGTGCCGTATAAATGAATTAACTTTCGTCCCACTGTAAACTACGCCACGAAAAATTGTCCACCGGACAGTGAGGTCACAACCAATGAAACTGTGCAGTCTAATTAAGGGAGTGCTCATTTCGACAGCGCACCATCGCATTAAGTCCTGCTACAAAATAAATACAATTTGTAGATGCGTCATAAAAGCAAATCTGAAACTGTTAGCAGTACAGCAGGTGTTAATGTCCTTCCTCTTTATTAATTGGAGGCATATATTATGTCCAGAGAAATTTGTTCTGATACCGATGTTCCCTCCTGTCAGGACCATGCAACTGCTTTCCTAGGTTTCGTTCGCTGAATTCGTTAGTTGCTACCTTTGGAGACTGTTCCAAAAGTACCAAACGAAGTGGTGCTGTGATTAAGAACCAAGACACTTATTGTGGAGGAAGAGACTACAGACTACCATATAAAAATCGTAGTGTCTATGGAATGGAATGAAATACGTAGTACGGGTGCAGAGTGAAACACCACTGTGTTGCTCCGCTGTATAAGCTGCGTCAAGTGAAAAACTTCAGGATGCGTTTCGGATCCTGATTGTTTATCTGCGTGCTAGGCACAACCAGCCATCTTCTGATTGACGAATGTAGGACTGCATAAACTTAATACTTGGGATTTACGTACGCAGGAGGATACTCTCACACACGGACACCGCCACCATCAAATTCAGGCAATTCAGTTATGCCGATTACATTCATTAATAAGAAGAAATTTTTTTTCTAAATCTGTTTACATAAAAATGTAAATGTTGGTTTGATCAAAATCGTTAATTTCCGAAAGTTCTTTACCGATTGCTTTGAAATTTTAACACAATGTTGAATTCTAATATGGACGTTCTTTTAGGTACCTAATTGTTTAATACATGGTGTACAGTATCTGTATACGTCACTTTTTGAGCTTTTTTGTAACAACGTTTCCATATTATGAATTTTGTATAAATACATATATTACATATATTTTAAAATAGGTAAATAAAAACACGCGCCTATAGCAGTGGAACGTGTTGAAAAATTTCAAAGCAATCAGCGAAAAAATTTTGTAGAATTGTGATTAGGAACGCCTACATCTTCTGTATTACTTCTATATTATTCTGTATTCGTACTATAAACGTAGATGTTCGTTTCTTCAAAATCTCAAAGCTCCGAAATTACTACGTGGACTGATTTGAAATTTTGACAAAGCGTTGCATTCGAATACTCAAGTGTCCTTATGTGCCTATAGAAACGCCATCTGATACATATACAGGGTGGTCCATTGATCGTGACCGGGCCAAATATCTCGCGAAATAAGCGTAAAACGAAAAAAACTGCAAAGAACGAAACTTGTCTAGCTTGAAGGGGGAAACCAGATGGCGTTATGGTTGGCACGCTAGATGGCGCTGCCGCAGGTCAAACGGATATCAAATGCGTTTTTTTAAAGAGGAACCCCAATTTTTGTTACATATTCGTGTAGTACGTAAACAAATGTGAATGTTTTAGTTGGACCACTTTTTTCGCTTTGTGATAGATGGCGCTGTAATAGTCACACACATATGGCTTACAATTTTAGACGAACCGTTGGTAACAGGTAGGTTTTTTTAAATTAAAATACAGAACGTAGGAGCGTTTGAACATTTTATTTCGGTTGTTCCAGTGTGATACATGTACCTTTGTGAACTTATTATTTCTGAGAACGCATGCCGTTACAGCGTGATTACCTGTAAATACCACATTAATGCAATAAATGCTCCAAATGATGTCGTCAGCCTCAAGCATCTGGCAATACGTGTAACGACATTCCTCAACAGCGAGTACTTCGTCTTCCACAATATTCGCACATGCATTGACAATCCTCTGACGCATGTTGTCAGGCGTTGTCGGTGGATCACGATAGCAAATATCCTTCAACTTTTACCGGAGAGAGCCGGCCGTTGTAGCCGAGCGGTTCTAGGAGCTTCAATTTGGAACAGCGCGACCGCTACGGTCGCAGGTTCGAATCCTGCCTCGGGCATGGATGTGTGTGATGTCCTTAGGTTAGTTAATTTTAAGTAGTTCTAAGTTCTAGGGGACTGATGACCTCAGATGTTAAGTCCTATAGTGCTCAGAGACATTTGAACCCTTTTCCCGCAGAAAAAAATCCGGGAACGTCAGATCCGGTGAACGTGCGGGCCGTGGTATGGTGCTTCGACCACCAATCTACCTGTCATGAAATATACTATTCAGTACCGCTTCAACCGCACGCGAGCTATGTGCCGGACATCAATCATGTTGAAAGTACATCGCCATTCTGTCATGCAGTGAAATATCTTGTAGTAACATCGGGAGAGCATTATGTAGGAACTTAGCATAGATTGCACCATTTAGATTTCCATCGATAAAATGGGGGCCAGTTATCCTTCCTCCCATAATGCTGCACCATACATTAACCCGCCAAGGTCGCTGATGCTCCACTTGTCGCAGCCATTGTGGATTTTCCGTTGCCCAATAGTGCATATTATGCCGGTTTGCGTTACCGCTGTTGGTGAATGACGCTTCGTCGCTGAATAGAACGCGTGCAGAAAAGCTGTCATCGTCCCATAATTTCTCTTGTGCCCAGTGGCGGAACTGTACACGACGTTGAAAGTCGTAGGGTCAGTATTGCCTCACGTGTTCCAACCTTTCTGCGGAATCCAAAATGATCTTCGTGTTAGTATTTTGCAGCCGTGGCTTATTAAACTGATAGTTCTGTAATATTCACATCTGTGAACCCATGCCTTCTTTGGCATTGGAATTATTATATTCTTCTTGAAGTCTGAGGGCATTTCGCCTGTCTCGTACATCTTGCTCACTAGATGGTAGAGTTTTGTTAGGCCTGGCTATCCCAAGGCTGTCAGTAGCTCTAATGGAATGTTGTCTACTCCCGGGGCCTTGTTTCGACTTAGGTTTTTCAGTGATCTGTCAAACTCTTCTCGTAGTGTCATATCTCCTATTTCATCGTCATCTACATTCTCTTCCACGTCTATAGTATTGTACTCAAGAACATCGACCTTGTATAGACCCTCTATATACTCCTTGCACCTTTCTGCTTTCCCTTATGTGCTTAGAACTGGGTTTCCATCTGAGCTCTTGATATTCATGCAAGTGGTTCTCTTTTCTCCAAAGGTGTCTTAAATTTTCCTGTAGGTAGTATCTATCTTACCCCTAGTGAGATAAGCCTCTACATCCTTACATTTGGCCTCTAGCCATCCCTGCTTAGCCATTTTGCACTTCCTGTCGATCTCATTTTTGAGACGTTTGTATTTTTTTGTGCCTCCTTCATTTACTGCATTTTTATATTTTCTCCTTTCATCAATTCAATATCTCTTCTGTTACCCAATGATTTCTACTAGCCCTCGTGTTTTTACCTACTTGATCCGCTGCTGCCTTCACTACTTCATCCCTCAAAGCTACCCATTCTTCTTCTACTGTATTTCTTTTCCCCATTCCTGTCAATTGTTCCCTGCAACTACTGAAAAGGCTGCTGCCCCTCTTCAGGAACCACACGTTTGTCTGGCCCCTCGACAGATACCCCTCCGTTGTGGCTACAGTGGCTGCACCTACCCTACGGTACGGCTAACTGTATCGCTGTGGTCCATGGTTCATGGGTGCTGGAGGGGGGGGGGGGGGAGAACGGGAGTGCCTGTGTTAAGGTGAACGAAATACGAGGGTTGGAACTTTAATAGTGGCAACTATTTATTTACAGCACGTACAAAATAGCTACGGGTTTCAAAGTTTTATTGACCTTCAGAGTAGTCACCAGGATTGTGTAACCTGCTGCCAGCGATGTGGAAGTCGTAGGATATTCTTAGCTGTGCCAGTCGTGTTGACAGTTGGAGCGGCGTGGTCCATTGCCGGACGAATTTGAAGCAGTTCTGAAGCGAATGCTGTGAAGTGTTTCCTTCAGTTTAGAAATCGAGTTGACCTCACGAGGGCTCATGTCAGGGGAGTGCAGTATGTGGTATAGCACTTAGCAGCCCCATCAGACAAATAAATCAGTAACAGCTTGCGCTGTACGTGCTTGAGCATTGTCCTGCAAAATGATAGTCGGGTCTTGCAGAAAGTGTCATCACTTCTGTCTCTAAGCTGGTCGAAGGTTGTGTTCCAAAAATGAATAGCATACAGGTAGAAGTGATGACACATTATGCAGGACCTGACCACCATTTTGCAGGACAATGCTCAAGCACGTGCAATGCAAGCTGTTACCGATTTGTTTGACTGATGGGGCTGCTAAGGGCTGTAACACCTACTGCACTCCCCTGATTTAAACCATCGTAAGGTCAACTCGATTTCTAAACTGAAGGAAACACTTCACAGAATTCGCTTCAGAACTGCTACAAATTCGTCGGGCAATAAACGGCGCCGCTCGAACTGTCAATACAACTGGCACTGCTAAGAGTATCCTACGACATGCACAGCCGGCTGGAGTGGCCGAGCGGTTCTAGGCGCTACAGTCTGGAACCGTGCGACCGCTACAGTCGCAGGCTCCAATCCTGCCCCGTGCGTGGATGTGTGTGATGTCCTTAGGTTAGTTAGGTTTAAGTAGTGCAAAGTTCTAGCGGACTGATGACCTCAGAAGTTAAGTCCTATAGTGCTCAGAGCCATTTGAACTAACGACTTCCACATCGCTGGCAACGGGTTATACACAATGCTCATGACTACTTTGAAGGTCAGTAAATCTTTGAAACAGGTATCTATTTTTTACGAGGTGTAAATAAATTGTTGTCACTGTTGAAGTTACAACCCTCGTATTTTCTGAGCCACTTTTGTTTTCCCCACCCTGTTGAAAGTTACCTCTATTTAGCGCACTTTCACAACCAATGGCCAAGATGAAGTCAGCGTAATTAAGCATGTAAGTGTCCTCCGCCGCTAGATATTTTGATAATGGTGAAAAAATTTCTTTATTCCTTTTTTGTCCATGCTCGTTAGTTAATTTATTATTATTATTATCACTTAAGTAGTTGAAGCGAAATACTGCATGAAGAGACAAAAAAAGCATGTTCCAGGGCATCTAAAATATTTCCATTCGAAATGAAACCTCTTGGAGAAGAAATTCAATCCCTAAAATATTTTAAGTCTGTAGAAATTAATCATTAAAATGCGATGTCTATGTATAAGTGAAACTCTCCATAGTGGAATAGAGAAGGCCAAGCGAAACAGACCCCTTATAAAATAATGAATCCCAGGACCCTAGGTGGAAACAACGGCAGTGTTTTTTATTGTCCGGTTGTACCTAGCTCATCCAGCGTAAATGAATTGTCTGACTACGTCCAACCCTTCGACTTCTAGCTTCACTAGCGAGCGACTCGGTGGCCTGCATACCTGACTTCCCTTTGCTTTCCTCTCCCAACAGGTCGTGGATTTAAATGCCAAAAATAATCCTTTCGCGATAGTTTTATCATCACACTACGCTGATCATTACGATATTTAAAGAAACCGCAGCAAAAAAATATTTATACCCTAACTGAGTACCCTGGTATGTATTTATTTAAATCTTCTGTTAGTCCATCTTCTGTTAGTCCATCTTCTGCCCCGCCCCCCCCCCCCTCCCTCTCTGTTCATCTTCTGCTCTTCTCTTCATCTGCTTCATTCTCCTCTGTGTATCTGCTCCTTTCACCCCTGTCCGTCTCCTCTTTTCCCCTCTAAGCCCATCTATTCCTCTCCCCTCTCTTTCCCCATCAACTTCCCCCTTCTCTCTCTTTGTCCATTTCTTCCTCCACCCTCTATCTCCTCATCTTTTCTTTCTCTGTCCATCTCCTCCTCTTCCTTCTGTCTGCCCAGGTCCTCTCCTTGCTGTCCATATTTCCCTCCTCCTTTCTCTGTCCACCTCCCCCTCCCCCATATTGGTGCCCAACTTCTACTTCACCGCCTCTCTCTGTCCATATCCTCCTACCTCTTTCTCTTTCCACTTTATCACCCTACCCCAATAGGAGGTTGCTGGTTCTTACCCCACAGTATTTCTTTCCAGATAGAAAGTAGTATGTGTGCCATGTTTGACCGACATCCATCCAGGAGTTTAGAAGGAGCCTCCTACTCGTGGCTTTGCTCCCGTAAACACGTCACATAAATTTCACATGTATGTAACATATTTCACACATACTTGCACACACAGCGAATTACGCCATGCACTTTCGTTTTCACGCAGCTCAATGTTTATGATGTCGTATCTCTAGAACTATGCAACGTACAGTTACATAATTTTGTTGGTACATCCAGCGGCATATGTGGATACTGTCTCCGAAATGTGTTGTGAATGGAGTCAGTAGAAAGAAGTAATAAATTTAAATGACGTGTATTGTGTGGCAGCTTTTCACGCATCTCAGTGTTTACGACATCTTGTCTCTTTCGCTACGTATTGCACAATGATATAATTTTGCACGTACATTCAGTGGTATAAGTGAATACTATCTGCAAAATGGATCGCGAAAATAGTCAATAGTAAAGATGTAAAAATTAAAACATCATGCCTGGTGCGGCAGTTCCACTGCATAAACAGCGAAAATGTAGAAAGCGATAAACTTTTTCCCTTTCGTAATTTTGTGTGGTTGTCGGCGAGTAAAAGGTTCGTAATGGTTTGAAATTACGTGTAAAGTTTGTTGCAATTTAGTGAGTGAGTGGTCTCATTCTCAAATACTGGAGGACTAAAACGTGGCTATTCGCGCGTCGTTCGCTGCAGTACTTTTTCACCTCATCCCTTTTGTAGGTAGATGGTTCTTACGACCACAGCCATTGTTTGCAAACAAATGGTGTTGAACTCGGCCCAGTGGTTTTGGAGTGGATGTGAAATGTAAATACATACATATATACAGGGTGAGTCACTAACTATTGCCACCAAGAATAACTGCGAAAGTATGATAGGAGCTGAAAAGTTTGTGGGACAAAAGTTGCATGGGACAGCGGAGGCCATAATGTGACGTTCGCTCTTTGTTATAAGGTGGGGTCGCTGCAGAGATATGAAGGTCAACTTCGTTTTGTTTTAAATGGGGTGCTACAGTTTGGTACTTATTTTCTGATAGCGACTGCCGAGAAAATCC
The DNA here is from genome assembly GCF_021461395.2 of Schistocerca americana. Lineage (NCBI taxonomy): Eukaryota > Metazoa > Arthropoda > Insecta > Orthoptera > Acrididae > Schistocerca > Schistocerca americana. Next base: position 483,310,184 of record NC_060124.1, on the reverse strand, counting down.
TATGATGTGTAACTGTAAGGACTTTGAAGGTCAACGAAGGTCAAAAAGGTGGCATGAACGTCCATTTACAGAAGGTGTTCGAAGTGATGACCATTGGTATCAATGCAGTTTTGCAAACTTCTTATCATGGATTAAGTGGTATTCCTTATCACATCGGCCTTTATCGAAGCACATGTTCTGACAATTCTCTCTCACATATCTTCAGGTGTAGTTGAAACATTGTCTTTTATGAAACCCCACAAGAAAAAATCCAGAGGCGTCAAGTCTGGCGAACGAGCCGGCCACGACACATCTTCTCCGTGCCCAATCCAACGATATGGAAATTGTCTCTGCAACTAATTTCTATTCATCAGCGAAAAATGTGCCTGGCACCAATTCTGTTCCTTGTTGCTAAAGGTATTTCTTCCAATAACAGACCTAACGTTTCTTGCAGGAATGTGGCGTACTTCCTACCATTAAGATTTCTTTCGATGAAGCAGGGGCCTATAATTCTGTCCTCCAGAATCCCACATCATACAGTCACCAACCACGGTTTTTGGAGTGCAACTTGCCGCAGCCAACACGGATTTTCAGTTGCCCAATAATTAACATTTCTATGGTTCGTGAATGTAGCCTCGTCAGTAAATAAAATAAAATAAATAAATGTGTCATCACTCTGTGGCTTTCTCCGCAAATGAGAAGCATATCGACTTGTTCTCCGCAGGAGTGCATCATTCGCATTCGCTTGATTCGATGATGTATTGCGAAACCATCGAATGGTGTTTATATGTCAATAGCACGTTAGATGGATACGCCGTATTCGGGGAATATTTACTATTTTCACGATATACGAGAGAAAATTGTCAGAGCATGTGCTTCGATAAGTGCCGAAGTGCTAAGGAATACCACTCAGCCCGCATCTCGTGGTCGTGCGGTAGCGTTCTCGCTTCCCACGCTCGGGTTCCCGGGTTCGATTCCCGGTGGGGTCAGGGATTTTCTCTGCCTCGTGATGGCTGGGTGTTGTGTGCTGTCCTTAGGTTAGTTAGGTTTAAGTAGTTCTAAGTTCTAGGGGACTGATGACCATGGATGTTAAGTCCCATAGTGCTCAGAGCCATTTGAACCATTTGAATACCACTCAATCTATGATAAGAAGATTGCAGCACTGCATTGATACCAATGGTCATCACTTCGAACACCTTCTGTATATGGACGTTCATGTCATTTTTGTGACCTTCGCTGACCTACAAAGACCTTACTGTTACACATCATTGGATTCGTCTCGATAGCCGCTACCAGAAAATACCAAAATGTAGCATCCCATTATGTAAAAAAAAAAAGAACTTTATGTCTACGGCGCAACCCAACATAGCAACAAAACACTAGCGTCATATTATGGCACCCGTTGTCCCATGCAACATTTGTGACACAAACTTTTCATCTACTATCGTACTTTCGGAGTTATTCTAGGTGGCAATAGTTTGTGACTCATCCTGTATACATACACATGAACAAGCATGTGTGTGTGTGTGTTTATCAGTTTTTATAGTATGTATGAATATTGCCCTCCTGGTTGATTGCAAGAAATGTTACGTGAAATAGTACTACCATATTAGAATTCATGGCGATGATTCATGAATAAAGAGAAGTGAATTATGAAATTAACGAAAATTTTCTTGAATCATTTCATGAGAAATCAGTTCGTTATCCTTATGGAAACAGAACTAGCACCCGATCTACAGTGACTAAGGCGATAATTTTGTGCTAAATCCTAATCTTACTAGCATATTTTTGACCTGAAAGTAACAAGATAAAGGAAAGTCCTGTTGTATTAGCAGTAGTGTTCTGCATTTTTAATACAAATGCGCCAGAATACGTTTTTAGATCATGAAAAATACTGCTGCTAAGCTAGAAATTTTTCAGACGACAGTCGAGCAGCTGCTTCTGTTGTTAATTGAACAGATTTGTTGTCCGGAGCAAATGGAAAATAATGTAGCGTAGGCGTCAGGCGCCTTGCGTGCATGCAGCTGGCTAGCGCAAACATTACTATACCAACTACAGACTAACTGAAACGCTGGTTGTCAACGAAAAATGAAACAATTATGGCGCTAACTTTTGTTGCGATAAACATGCGCACGGCATTGCGCGTAAAAGCCGTATGTCGCTGATCACCACACCGCTATCTGTGGCGCCTAGCTGCTGTTACTTTGACAATTTTCAGAGACAAATTTGGAGGTCTGATTTATGACACGTGTAATTTTCTCGTCATCACGATTCTAACGTAACAGAAAACCGGGAGGGAACCATTATAGTCTGTAGAAGAAACTATAAAGCGCTGCATCTAATTGTATAGCTAAATGTGTTCCATACCTTGCGAACCACTGTGAGATGCCTGGCAGAGAGCACTTCCCATTGTGTGACTTAATAGGGCCTCTTATCGTGCCATTCACTTATGGAGCCTCAGAAGAACTGTTTCTTATATGCGTCTGTAGGCGATGAAACTAATGTAATCCCTTGGTGGTATCCCTAGTTTTTTCACTGAAGGCTTGAAACTCTGTAAGTAGGTAAATAGTTACGGGGGAATACCAAATGGGTTGAGATATGAATGGAAATTTGGATCGAGGGGAGAGGCGTTCTAGGGTAGGCCGTGCAACTGTGCCATGCCACTGTGCCAGGGTGGCCTAGTGGTTAGCCGGCACGGTAGCTCAGCGTGTTCGGTCATAGGGTTAGTTGCCCTCTGTAACAAAAAAAACTGAGTTAACAGATCAACAACGAACTTAAAACGGATGTCACGACGTCCGCCCCGAGCAGCTGCAACGAACGAAAGCGAACAAAATGAGATTAAAAAAAAAAAAGAATGGTTAGAGCATCTGCCCAGTAAACGGGAGTCCCAGGTTCGAATCCTGCCTTGGTACAAATTTTCGTTTGTACTTTCAGCCTGGATATATGCACCACATTTGTCTGTATGCTTTCACCGGGTAGCTTGCGTCTGTCTTCAGAGTCTGTCAGTACAATTTTCCAGCATCTTCGTCATTCTTAAGCACTGGTCAAACAAACCTGTGACCAATTGCCGGCCGAAGTGGCCGTGCGGTTAAAGGCGCTGCAGTCTGGAACCGCAATACCGCTACGGTCGCAGGCTCGAATCCTGCCTCGGGCATGGATGTTTGTGATGTCCTTAGGTTAGTTAGGTTTAACTAGTTCTAAGTTCTAGGGGACTAATGACCTCAGCAGTTGAGTCCCATAGTGCTCATTCAGATGCATAGACACACACACACACACACACACACACACACACACACACACACACACACGTGCTCGCGCGTTAGCTGGCGCCAGTACGCTTGCACTTACACACATACCTCTTGCTGAACTACCACTTGTTCTGCCTTGTGCAGTTTCTGTACAGCAGTAGAGGGTAACTAGATTTGTTGTACTAATTCAGTGATGCTGTTACGGGACATTATTCAGCAGCGAATTTCAACGAGGTGACCTAATTCATGTGCCCCCCCCCCCCCCTCCCCCCAATTTCATCTCAATCTCTCATTACGTTCCGGATGAAACATAAACGGACAATGAAGGACAATAATCATGCCTACAGCGCCCGGAAACTCGTTACCGTGCCGTATAAATGAATTAACTTTCGTCCCACTGTAAACTACGCCACGAGAAATTGTCCACCGGACAGTGATGTCACAACCAATGAAACTGTGCAGTCTAATTAAGGGAGTGCTCATTTCGACAGCGCACCATCGCATTAAGTCCTGCTACAAAATAAATACAATTTGTAGATGCGTCATAAAAGCAAATCTGAAACTGTTAGCAGTACAGCAGGTGTTAATGTCCTTCCTCTTTATTAATTGGAGGCATATATTATGTCCAGAGAAATTTGCTCTGATACTGATGTTCCCTCTTGTCAGGACCATGCAGCTGCTTTCCTAGGTTTCGTTCGCTGAATTCGTTAGTTGCTACCTTTGGAGACTGTTCCAAAAGTACCAAACGAAGTGGTGCTGTGATTAAGAACCAAGACACTTATTGTGGAGGAAGAGACTACAGACTACCATATAAAAATCGTAGTGTCTATGGAATGGAATGAAATACGTAGTACGGGTGCAGAGTGAAGCACCACTGTGTTTCTCCGCTGTATAAGCTGCGTCAAGTGAAAAACTTCAGGATGCGTTTCGGATCCTGATTGTTTATCTGCGTGCTAGGCACAACCAGCCATCTTCTGGTTGACGAATGTAGGACTGCATAAACTTAATACTTGGGATTTACGTACGCAGGAGGATAATCTCACACACGGACACCGCCACCATCAAATTCAGGCAATTCAGTTATGCCGCTTAGATTCATTAATAATAAGAAATTTTTTTCTAAATCTGTATACATAAAAATGTAAATGTTGCTTTGATCAAAATCGTTAATTTCCGAAAGTTCTTTACCGATTGCTTTGAAATTTTAACACAATGTTGAATTCTAATATGGACGTTCTTTTAGGTACCTAATTGTTTAATACATGGTGTACAATATCTGTATATGTCACTTTTTGAGTTTTTTTGTAACAACGTTTCCCTATTATTAAATTTGTATAAATATATATATTACATATATTTTAAAATAGGTAAATAAAAACACGCGCCTATAGCAGTGGAACGTGTTGAAAAATTTCAAAGCAATCAGCGAAAAAATTTTGTAGGATTGCGATTAGGAACGCCTACATCTCCTGTATTACTTCTGTATTATTCTGTATTCGTACTATAAACGTAGATGTTCGTTTCTTCAAAATCTCAAAGCTCCGAAATTACTACGTGGACTGATTTGAAATTTTGACAAATCGTTGCATTCGAATACTCAAGTGCCCTTATGTGCCTATAGAAACGCCATCTGATACATATACAGGGTGGTCCATTGATCGTGACCGGGCCAAATATCTCGCGAAATAAGCATAAAACGAAAAAAACTGCAAAGAACGAAACTTGTCTAGCTTGAAGGGTGAAACAAGATGGCGTTATGGTTGGCACGCTAGATGGCGCTGCCGCAGGTCAAACGGATATTAACTGCGTTTTTTTAAAGAGGAACCCCAATTTTTATTACATATTCGTGTAGTACGAAAACAAATGTGAATGTTTTAGCTGGAACACTTTTTTCGCTTTGTGATAGATGGCGCTGTAATAGTCACACTCTACATCTACATCTACATCCATACTCCGCAAGCCACCTGACGGTGTGTGGCGGAGGGTACCTTGGGTACCTCTATCGGTTCTCCCTTTTATTCCAGTCTCGTATTGTTCGTGGAAAGAAGGATTGTCGGTATGCCTCTGTGTGGGCTCTAATCTCTCTGATTTTATCCTCATGGTCTCTTCGCGAGATATACGTAGGAGGGAGCAATATACTGCTTTGCTCTTCGGTGAAGGTATGTTCTCGAAACTTTGACAAAAGCCCGTACCGAGCTACTGAGCGTCTCTCCTGCAGAGTCTTCCACTGGAGTTTATCTATCATCTCCGTAACGCTTTCGCGATTACTAAATGATCGTGTAACGAAGCGCGCTGCTCTCCGTTGGATCTTCTCCATATCTTCTATCAACCCTATCTGGTACGGATCCCACACTGCTGAGCAGTATTCAAGCATTGGGCGAACAAGCGTACTGTAACCTACTTCCTTTGTTTTCGGATTGCATTTCCTTAGGATTCTTCCAATGAATCTCAGTCTGGCATCTGCTTTACCGACGATCAACATTATATGATCATTCCATTTTAAATCACTCCTAATGCGTACTCCCAGATAATTTATGGTATTAACTGCTTCCAGTTGCTGACGTGCTATTTTGTAGCTAAATGATAAAGGATCTATCTTTCTGTGTATTCGCAGCACATTACACTTGTCTACATTGAGATTCAATTGCCATTCCCTGCACCATGCGTCAATTCGCTGCAGATCCTCCTGCATTTCAGTACAATTTTCCATTGTTACAACCTCTCGATACACCACAGCATCATCCGCAAAAAGCCTCAGTGAACTTCCGATGTCATCCACAAGGTCATTTATGTATATTGTGAATAGCAACGGTCCTATGACACTCCCCTGCGGCACACCTGAAATCACTCTTGCTTCGGAAGACTTCTCTCCATTGAGAATGACATGCTGCGTTCTGTTATCTAGGCACTCCTCAATCCAATCACACAATTGGTCTGATAGTCCATATGCTCTTACTTTGTTCATTAAACGACTGTGGGGAACTGTATCGAGCGCCTTGCGGAAGTCAAGAAACACTGCATCTACCTGTGAACCCATGTCTATGGCCCTCTGAGTCTCGTGGACGAATAGCGCGAGCTGGGTTTCACATGATCGTCTTTTTCGAAACCCATGCTGATTCCTACAGAGTAGATTTCTTGTCTCCAGAAAAGTCATTATACTCGAACACAATACGTGTTCCAAAATTCTACAACTGATCGACGTTAGAGATATAGGTCTATAGTTCTGCACATCTGCCCGACGTTCTGCCCGACGTCCTTTCTTGAAAACGGGGATGACCTGTGCCCTTTTCCAATCCTTTGGAACGCTACGCTCTTCTATAGACCTACGGTACACCGCTGCAAGAAGGGGGGCAAGTTCCTTCGCGTACTCTGTGTAAAATTGAACTGGTATCCCATCAGGTCCAGAGGCCTTTCCTCTTTTGAGCGATTTTAATTGTTTCTCTATCCCTCTGTCGTCTATTTCGATATCTGCCATTTTGTCATCTGTGCGACAATCTAGAGAAGGAACTACAGTGCAATCTTCCTCTGTGAAACAACTTTGGAAAAAGACATTTAGTATTTCGGCCTTTAGTCTGTCATCCTCTGTTTCAGTACCATTTTGGTCACAGAGTGTCTGGACATTTTGTTTTGGCCCACCTACCGCTTTGACATAAGACCAAAATTTCTTAGGATTTTCTGCCAAGTCAGTACATAGAACTTTACTTTCGAATTCATTGAACGCCTCTCGCATAGCCCTCCTCACACTACATTTCGCTTCGCGTAATTTTTGTTTGTCTGCAAGGCTTTGGCTATGTTTATGTTTGCTGTGAAGTTCCCTTTGCTTCCGCAGCAGTTTTCTAACTCGGTTGTTGTACCACGGTGGCTCTTTTCCATCTATTACGATCTTGCTTGGCACATACTCATCTAACGCATTATGTACGACGGTTTTGAACTTTGTCCACTGATCCTCAACACTATCTGTACTTGAGACAAAACTTTTGTGTTGAGCCAACAGGTACTCTGAAATCTCCTTTTTGTCACTTTTTCTAAACAGAAAAATCTTCCTACCCTTTTTAATATTCCTATTTACGGCTGAAATCATCGATGCCGTAACCGCTTTATGATCGCTGATTCCCTGTTCTGCGTTAACTTTTTCAAATAGTTCGGGTCTGTTTGTCACCAGAAGGTCTAATATGTTATCGCCACGAGTCGGTTCTCTGTTTAACTGCTCAACGCAGTTTTCAGATAATGCACTTTAAAAAATTTCACTGGATTCTTTGTCCCTGCCCCCCTTTATGAACGTCTGAGTCTCCCAGTCTATATCCGGCAAATTAAAATCTCCACCCAGAACTATAACATGGTGGGGAAATCTACTCGAAATATTTTCCAAATTATCCTTTAGGTGCTCAGCCACAACAGCTGCTGAGCCAGGGGGCCTATAGAGACATCCAATTACTATGTCTGAGCCTGCTTTAACCGTGACCTTCACCCAAATCATTTCACGTTTCGGATCTCCGTCAATTTCCTTCGATACTATTGCACTTCTTATCGCTATAAACACGCCTCCCCCTTCACTGTCCAGCCTGTCTCTGCAGTATACATTCCAATCTGAGTTTAGGATTTCATTACTGTTTACGTCTGGTTTCAGCCAACTTTCTGTCCCTAGTACTATATGGGCGTTGTGACCGTTTATTAATGAGAGCAGTTCTGGGACCTTTCTGTAGACGCTCCCGCAGTTTACTATTAGCACATTAATATTGTTTTTCCCTGTTGCATTTTGCCTACTCATATGGCTTACAATTTTAGACGAACAGTTGGTAACAGGTAGGTTTTTTTAAATTGAAGTACAGAACGTAGGAGCGTTTGAACATTTTATTTCGGTTGTTCCAGTGTGATACATGTACCTTTGTGAACTTATTATTTCTGAGAACGCATGCCGTTATAGCGTGATTATCTGTAAATACCACATTAATGCAATAAATGCTCCAAATGATGTCGTCAGCCTCAATGCATCTGGCAATACGTGTAACGACATTCCTCTCAACAGCGAGTACTTCGTTTTCCGCAATATTCACACATGCATTGACAATCCGCTGACGCATGTTGTCAGGCGTTGTCGGTGGATCACGATAGCAAATATCCTTCAACTTTTACCGCAGAGAGCCGGCCGTTGTAGCCGAGCGGTTCTAGGCGCTTCAGTTTGGAACAGCGCGACCGCTACGGTCGCAGGTTCGAATCCTGCCTCGGGCATGGATGTGTGTGATGTCCTTAGGTTAGTTAGGTTTAAGTAGTTCTAAGTTCTAGGGGACTGATGATCTCAGATGTTAAGTCCTATAGTGCTCAGAGCCATTTGAACCCTATTCCCGCAGAAAAAAATCCGGGAACGTCAGATCCGGTGAACGTGCGGGCCGTGGTATGGTGCTTCGACCACCAATCTACCTGTCATGAAACATACTATTCAGTACCGCTTAAACTGCACGCGAGCTATGTGCCGGACATCAATCATGTTGAAAGTACATCGCCATTCTGTCATGCAGTGAAATATCTTGTAGTAACATCGGTAGAGCATTATGTAGGAACTTAGCATAGATTGCACCATTTAGATTTCCATCGATAAAATGGGGGCCAATTATCCTTCCTCCCATAATGCTGCACCATACATTAACCCGCCAAGGTCACTGATGCTCCACTTGTCGCAGCCATTGTGGATTTTCCGTTGCCCAATAGTGCATATTATGCCGGTTTACGTTACCGCTGTTGGTGAATGATGCTTCGTCGCTGAATAGAACGCATGCAGAAAAACTGTAATCGTCCCGTAATTTCTCTTGTGCCCAGTGGCAGAACTGTACACAACGTTGAAAGTCGTAGGGTCAGTATTGCCTCACGTGTTCCAACCTTTCTACGGAATCCAAAATGATCTTCGTGTTAGTATTTTGCAACCGTGGCTTATTAAACTGATAGTTCTGTAATATTCACATCTGTGAACACATGCCTTCTTTGGCATTGGAATTATTATATTCTTCTTGAAGTCTGAGGGCATTTCGCCTGTCTCGTACATCTTGCTCACTAGATGGTAGAGTTTTGTTAGGCCTGGCTATCCCAAGACTGTCAGTAGCTCTGATGGAATGTTGTCTACTCCCGGGGCCTTGTTTCGACTTAGGTCTTTCAGTGATCTGTCAAACTCTTCACGTAGTGTCATATCTCCTATTTCATCGTCATCTACATTCTCTTCCACGTCTATAGTATTGTACTCAAGAACATCGACCTTGTATAGACCCTCTATATACTCCTTGCACCTTTCTGCTTTCCCTTATGTGCTTAGAACTGGGTTTCCATCTGAGCTCTTGATATTCATGCAAGTGGTTCTCTTTTCTCCAAAGGTGTCTTTAATTTTCCTGTAGGTAGTATCTATCTTACCCCTAGTGAGATAAGCCTCTACATCCTTACATTTGGCCTCTACCCTGCATAGCCATTTTGCATTTCCTGTCGATCTCATTTTTGAGACGTTCGTACTTTTTTGTGCCTCCTTCATTTACTGCATTTTTATATTTTCTCCTTTCATCAATTCAATATCTCTTCTGTTACCCAATGATTTCTACTAGCCCTCGTGTTTTTACCTACTTGATCCGCTGCTGCCTTCACTACTTCATCCCTCAAAGATACCCATTCTTCTACTACTGTATTTCTTTTCCCCATTCCTGTCAATTGTTCCCTGCAACTACTGAAAAGGCTGCTGCCCCTCTTCAGGAACCACACGTTTGTCTGGTCTCTCGACAGATACCCCTCCGTTGTGGCTACAGTGGCTGCACCTACCCTACGGTACGGCTAACTGTATCGCTGTGGTCCATGGTTCATGGGTGCTGGAGGGGGGGGGGGAGAAGGGGGGTGCCTGTGTTAAGGTGAACGAAATACGAGGGTTGGAACTTTAATAGTGGCAACTATTTATTTACAGCAAAATAGCTACGGGTTTCAAAATTTTATTGACCTTCAGAGTAGTCACCAGGATTGTGTAACCTGCTGCCAGCGATGTGGAAGTCGTAGGATATTCTTAGCTGTGCCAGTCGTGTTGACAGTTGGAGCGGCGCGGTCCATTGCCGGACGAATTTGAAGCAGTTCTGAAGCGAATGCTGTGAAGTGTTTCCTTCAGTTTAGAAATCGAGTTGACCTCACGAGGGCTCATGTCAGGGGAGTGCAGTATGTGGTATAGCACTTAGCAGCCCCATCAGACAAATAAATCAGTAACAGCTTGCGCTGTACGTGCTTGAGCATTGTCCTGCAAAATGATAGTCGGGTCTTGCAGAAAGTGTCATCACTTCTGTCTCTAAGCTGGTCGAAGGTTGTGTTCCAAAAATGAATAGCATACAGGTAGAAGTGATGACACATTATGCAGGACCTGACCACCATTTTGCAGGACAATGCTCAAGCACGTGCAATGCAAGCTGTTACCGATTTGTTTGACTGATGGGGCTGCTAAGGGCTGTAACACCTACTGCACTCCCGTGATTTAAACCCTCGTAAGGTCAACTCGATTTCTGAACTGAAGGAAACACTTCACAGAATTCGCTTCAGAACTGCTACAAATTCGTCGGGCAATAAACGGCGCCGCTCGAACTGTCAGTACAACTGGCACTGCTAAGAGTATCCTACGACATGCACAGCCGGCTGGAGTGGCCGAGCGGTTCTAGGCGCTACAGTCTGGAACCGTGCGACCGCTACAGTCGCAGGCTCCACTCCTGCCCCGTGCATGGATGTGTGTGATGTCCTTAGGTTAGTTAGGTTTAAGTAGTGCAAAGTTCTAGCGGACTGATGACCTCAGAAGTTAAGTCCTATAGTGCTCAGAGCCATTTGAACTAACGACTTCCACATCGCTGGCAACGGGTTATACACAATGCTCATGACTACTTTGAAGGTCAGTAAATCTTTGAAACAGGTATCTATTTTTTACGAGGTGTAAATAAATTGTTGTCACTGTTGAAGTTACAACCCTCGTATTTTCTGAGCCACTTTTGTTTTTTCCACCCTGTTGAAAGTTACCTCTATTTAGCGCACTTTCACAACCAATGGCCAAGATGAAGTCAGCGTAATTAAGCATGTAAGTGTCCTCCGCCGCTAGATATTTTGATAATGGTGAAAAAATCTCTTTATTCCTTTTTTGTCCATGCTCGTTAGTTAATTTATTATTATTATTATTATTATTATCACTTAAGTAGTTGAAGCGAAATACTGCATGAAGAGACAAAAAAGCATGTTCCAGGGCATCTAAAATATTTCCATTCGAAATGAAACCTCTTGGAGAAGAAATTCAATCCCTAAAATATTTTAAGTCTGTAGAATATAATCATTAAAATGCGATGTCTATGTATAAGTGAAACTCTCCACAGTGGAATAGAGAAGGCCAAGCGAAACAGACCCCTTATAAAATAATGAATCCCAGGACCCTAGGTGGAAACAACGGCAGTTTTTTTTATTGTCCGGTTGTACCTAGCTCATCCAGCGTAAATGAATTGTCTGACTACGTCCAACCCTTCGACTTCTAGCTTCACTAGCGAGCGACTCGGTGGCCAGCATACCTGACTTCCCTTTGCTTTCCTCTCCCAACAGGTCGTGGACTTAAATGCCAAAAATAATCCTTTCGCGATAGTTTTATCATCACACTACGCTGATCATTACGATATTTAAAGAAACCGCAGAAAAAAATATTTATACCCTAACTGAGTACCCTGGTATGTATTTATTTAAATCTTCTGTTAGTCCATCTTCTGTTAGTCCATCTTCTGCCCCGCCCCCCCCCCCCCCTCCCTCTCTGTCCATCTTCTGCTCTTTTCTTCATCTGCTTCATTCTCCTCTGTGTATCTGCTCCTTTCACCCCTGTCCGTCTCCTCTTTTCCCCTCTAAGCCCATCTATTCCTCTCCCCTCTCTTTCCCCATCAACTTCCCCCTTCTCTCTCTTTGTCCATCTCTTCCTCCACCCTCTATCTCCTCATCTTTTCTTTCTCTGTCCATCTCCCCCTCTTCCTTCTGTCTGCCCAGGTCCTCTCCTTGCTGTCCATATTTCCCTCCTCCTTTCTCTGTCCACCTCCCCCTCCCCCACATTGGTGCCCAACTTCTACTTCACCGCCTCTCTCTGTCCATGTCCTCCTACCTCTTTCTCTTTCCACTTTATCACCCTACCCCAATAGGAGGTTGCTGGTTCTTACCCCACAGTATTTCTTTCCAGATAGAAAGTAGTATGTGTACCATGTTTGACCGACATCCATCCAGGAGTTTAGAAGGAGCCTCCTACTCGTGGCTTTGCTCCCGTAAACACGTCACATAAATTTCACATGTATGTAACATATTTCACACATACTTGTACACACAGCGAATTACGCCATGCACTTTCGTTTTCACGCAGCTCAATGTTTATGATGTCGTATCTCTAGAACTATGCAACGTACAGTTACATAATTTTGTTGGTACATCCAGCGGCATATGTGGATACTGTCTGCGAAATGTGTTGTGAATGGAGTCAGTAGAAAGAAGTAATAAATTTTAATGTCGTGTATTGTGTGGCAGCTTTTCACGCATCTCAGTGTTTACGACATCTTGTCTCTTTCGCTATGTATTGCACAATGATATAATTTTGCACGTACATTCAGTGGTATAAGTGAATACTATCTGCAAAATGGATCGCGAAAATAGTCAGTAGTAGAGATGTAAAAATTAAAACATCATGCCTGGTGCGGCAGTTCCACTGCATAAACAGCGAAAATGTAGAAAGCGATAAACTTTTTCCCTTTCATAATTTTGTGTGGTTGTCGGCGAGTAAAAGGTTCGTAATGGTTTGAAATTACGTGTAAAGTTTGTTGCAATTTAGTGAGTGCTCTCATTCTCAAATACTGGAGGACAAAAACGTGGCTATTCGCGCGTCGTTCGCTGCAGTACTTTTTCACCTCATCCCTTTTGTAGGTAGATGGTTCTTACTACCACAGCGATTGTTTGCAGACAAATGGTGTTGAACTCGGTCCAGTGGTTTTGGAGTGGATGTGAAATGTAAATACATACATATATACAGGGTGAGTCACTAACTATTGCCACCAAGAATAACTGCGAAAGTATGATAGGAGCTGAAAAGTTTGTGGGACAAAAGTTGCATGGGACAGCGGAGGCCATAATGTGACGTTGGCTCTTTGTTATAAGGTGGGGTCGCTGCAGAGATATGAAGGTCAACTTCGTTTTGTTTTAAATGGGGTGCTACAGTTTGGTACTTATTTTCTAATAGCGACTGCCGAGAAAATCCTATGATGTGTAACTGTAAGGACTTTGAAGGTCAACGAAGGTCAAAAAGGTGGCATGAACGTCCATTTACAGAAGGTGTTCGAAGTGATGACCATTGGTATCAATGCAGTTTTGCAAACTTCTTATCATGGATTAAGTGGTATTCCTTATCACATCGGCCTTTATCGAAGCACATGTTCTGACAATTCTCTCTCACATATCTTCAGGTGTAGTTGAAACATTGTCTTTTATGAAACCCCACAAGAAAAAATCCAGAGGCGTCAAGTCTGGCGAACGAGCCGGCCACGACACATCTTCTCCGTGCCCAATCCAACGATATGGAAATTGTCTCTGCAACTAATTTCTATCCATCAGCGAAAAATGTGCCTGGCACCAATTCTGTTCCTTGTTGCTAAAGGTATTTCTTCCAATAACAGACCTAACGTTTCTTGCAGGAATGTGGTGTACTTCCTACCATTAAGATTTCTTTCGATGAAGCAGGGGCCTATAATTCTGTCCTCCAGAATCCCACACCATACAGTCACCAACCACGGTTTTTGGAGTGAAACTTGCCGCAGCCAACACGGATTTTCAGTTGCCCAATAATTAACATTTCTATGGTTCGTGAATGTAGCCTCGTCAGTAGATAAAATAAAATAAATAAATGTGTCATCACTCTGTGGCGTTCTCCGCAAATGAGAAGCATATCGACTTGTCCTCCACAGGAGTGCATCATTCACATTCGCTTGATTCGATGATGTATTGCGAAACCATCGAATGGTGTTTATATGTCAATAGCACGTTAGATGGATACGCCGTATTCGGCGTATATTTACTATTTTCACGATATACGAGAGAAAATTGTCAGAGCATGTGCTTCGATAAGTGCCGAAGTGCTAAGGAATACCACTCAGCCCGCATCTCGTGGTCGTGCGGTAGCGTTCTCGCTTCCCACGCCCGGGTTCCCGGGTTCGATTCCCGGCGGGGTCAGGGATTTTCTCTGCCTCGTGATGGCTGGGTGTTGTGTGCTGTCCTTAGGTTAGTTAGGTTTAAGTAGTTGTAAGTTCTAGGGGACTGATGACCATAGATGTTATGTCCCATAGTGCTCAGAGCCATTTGAACCATTTGAATACCACTCAATCTATGATAAGAAGATTGCAGCACTGCATTGATACCAATGGTCATCACTTCGAACACCTTCTGTATATGGACGTTCATGTCATTTTTGTGACCTTCGCTGACCTACAAAGACCTTACTGTTACACATCATTGGATTCGTCTCGATAGCCGCTACCTGAAAATAAGTACCAAAATGTAGCATCCCATTATGTAAAAAAAAAAGAACTTTATATCTACGGCGCAACCCAACATAGCATCAAAAAACTAGCGTCATATTATGGCACCCGTTGTCCCATGCAACATTTGTGACACAAACTTTTCATCTACTATCGTACTTTCGGAGTTATTCTAGGTGGCAATAGTTTGTGACTCATCCTGTATACATACACATGAACAAGCATGTGTGTGTGTGTTTATCAGTTTTTATAGTATGTATGAATATTGCCCTCCTGGTTGATTGCAAGAAATGTTACGTGAAATAGTACTACCATATTAGAATTCATGGCGATGATTCATGAATAAAGAGAAGTGAATTATGAAATTAAAGAAAATTTTCTTGAATCATTTCATGAGAAATCAGTTCGTTATCCTTATGGAAACAGAACTAGCACCCGATCTACAGTGACTAAGGCGATAATCTTGTGCTAAATCCTAATCTTACTAGCATATTTTTGACCTGAAAGTAACAAGATAAAGGAAAGTCCTGTTGTATTAGCAGTAGTGTTCTGCATTTTTGATACAAATGCGCCAGAATACGTTTTTAGATCATGAAAAATACTACTGCTAAAATAGAAATTTTTCAGACGACAGTCGAGCAGCTGCTTCTGTTGTTAATGGAACAGATTTGTTGTCCGGAGCAAATGGAAAATAATGTAGCGTAGGTGTCAGGCGCCTTGCGTGCATGCAGCTGGCTAGCGCAAACATTACTATACCAACTACAGACTAACTGAAACGCTGGTTGTCAACGAAAAATGAAACAATTATGGCGCTAACTTTTGTTGCGATAAACATGCGCACGGCATTGCGCGTAAAAGCCGTATGTCGCTGATCACCACACCGCTATCTGTGGCGCCTAGCTGCTGTTACTTTGACAATTTTCAGAAACAAATGTGGAGGTCTGATTTATGACACGCGCAATTTTCTCGTCATCACGATTCTAACGTAACAGAAAACCGGGAGGGAACCATTATAGTCTGTAGAAGAAACTATAAAGCGCTGCATCTAATTGTATAGCTAAATGTGTTCCATACCTTGCGAACCACTGTGAGATGCCTGGCAGAGAGCACTTCCCATTGTGTGACTTAATAGGGCTTCTTATCGTGCCATTCACTTATGGAGCCTCAGAAGAACTGTTTCTTATATGCGTCTGTAGGCGATGAAACTAATGTAATCCCTTGGTGGTATCCCTAGTTTTTTCACTGAAGGCTTGAAACTCTGTAAGTAGGTAAATAGTTACGGGGGAATACCAAATTGGTTGAGATATGAATGGAAATTTGGATTGAGGGGAGAGGCGTTCTAGGGTAGGCCGTCCAACTGTGCCATGCCACTGTGCCAGGGTGGCCTAGTGTTTAGCCGGCACGGTAGCTCAGCGTGTTCGGTCAGAGGGTTAGTTGCCCTGTGTAATAAAAAAATACTGAGTTAATAGATCAACAACGAACTTAAAACGGATGTCACGACGTCCACCCCGAGCAGATGCAACGAACGAAAGCGAACAAAATGAGATTAAAAAAAAAGTGGTTAGAGCATCTGCCCAGTAAACGGGAGTCCCAGGTTCGAATCCTGGCCTTGGTACAAATTTCCATTTGTATTTTCAGCCTGGATATATGCACCACATTTGTCTGTATGCTTTCACCGGGTAGCCTGCGTCTGTCTTCAGAGTCTGTCAGTACAATTTTCCAGCATCTTCGTCATTCTTAAGCACTGGTCAAACAAACCTGTGACCAATTGTGAGGTATAGGACTCACACATTTGAGCAATGTTCTATAATGTGTCGCACGAGGGTTTTGCACGCACCCTCTTTCTAGAGTGACTACAATACCCCAGTATCCTATCACTGAACTGAAGTCTACCAACTGCTTCACTTACGACTAAGCCTACTTGATCGTTCTGTTTCATATCCTTGCAAATTATTACACCCAGTTTTCTGTAAGAGTTAACCGATTTCACTTATGAGTCACTGATTTTGCGTCATAGGATACAAAGTTTCTCCATTTTGTGAAGTGCACAATTTTATGTTTCTGGACATTTATAGCAAGCTGTCAAACTGTACATCACACTGAAATCTGAATATTTGTACAGCCTTTTTTAGACAGATGCAAATAACTTTATCGTCTGAGATTACCATTAATATTGTCAGTCAGGTCGTCAGTATACAACATGAACTGTGTGCTTCTTCGAGATACTAACAGCAGAATCGTACATAAATCTACTGGACAAATTATACTGTGGAGTTTGCACGATATTATCTGCTAATGGCGCCCAATCTTCTATAAATACTCTTATACAGGGTGTATCAAAAAGGATTGCGCAAACTTAAACGGCTGAAGGTACACGATAATGGAAGCACAAATGTCAAGTAAACATGGGTTCTAAAACGCATACCGTAAGAGCTATGAGGTATTCTCGATTTTCAATATTGTGAAACAAATCTCTTCTACTGCAAACTCTTTGCTTTCCATATTTTGGGAAGTGGTAGTATGGACCAAAATAAGAAAAGAAATGTCCAGTAAACATGTGCTCTCAAATGCATACCTTTAACAGCTATGAGCACCTGTTCATCTTCGGTACTTTGGAAAACAACTCTTCTAACGAACAAGTGCTCATAACCTTTAAGGTATGCATGTTTGAGCATTTACTGGACATTTTTTTCTTATTTTGTTCAATACTACCATTTCCCTAAATATCGAAAGCAAAGAGCTTGCAGTAGACGAGATTTGTTTCACACTATTGAAAATAAAAAATATCTCATAGCTCTTACGGTATGCGTTTTAGATCCCATGTTTACTTGATATGTGTGCTTCTATTATCGTGTACTTTCAGCCGTGCAAGTTTGTGCCATTCTCTTTGATACATCCTGTATACAGTACACGAGCAAAGAATGGTCGTAGACGTGGTTGAGGCTAAGGAGTATACGAAATTGTGTTTTTATGCTGTGAAGCAGATGAGCTACTAAGTATGTAGCTATATTCTTAAAGTGCATACGGAACTTTTGCTCCCTCATGTAGTGATCCTGTTTCTCAGTGTTTAAGCAGTTTTTTTTTCATTATTTGCCGTCGTACAGTTACATGCTTGTGACCAATTCAAAGTATCGTAAGTAAAATAAATTTTTATTACAAAATATTTGCCGTTTGTGAATGTAAATGGAATACATGTTATGATGCTAAGGTGCAACAGAGACAGTTATTTTTCATTGCTGTTCAAAACGCTGAATTTTTTACCGGGTCGTAAATGCTACGCTGTGGATTACGCCTTGTGATGTTCATAGATATGTGGTCCCAATTCATGTAACGGTGTCTCTCTATGAATGCTGATATTTTAAGGTACAGTCAGATAGCGGCCAGTTTATTAATAAGAACAATCAACGATGACTTTGACAGATAAGATACATGTGGGTTCTGTCTTGCAGCTGTATTTAAAATTGATACCAGCCTAAAGGTAACGATTCGCAATAGGCGACAAATTTGTGTGATGCGCATGTTGAATATTGATCAGCAGTGTCGCATAGTTAGTGAAAGACCGTTAAGTTTTTGGTTGTGGGCCGTTGTGGCCGAGCGGTTCTAGGCGCTTCCGTCCGGAACCGCGCTGCTGCTACGGTCGCAGGTTCGAATCCTGCCTCGGGCACGGATGTGTGTGATGTCCTTAGGTTAGTTAGGTTTAAGTAGTTCTAAGTCTAGGGGACTGATGACCTCAGATGTTAAGTCCCATAGCGCTTAGAGCGATTTCTCTTGGTTGTGCTGCTCCATTGCTAATGACGTAGAGATTTAATAGCACTTACTTTCACTCATAGACCTCTAACAGGCCTAGGTTAACTGTTCCACTTCTCTGCATTGCTATTTCTGAGATACTGACATAAATACATGGTGTGCATAGCTCTAGTTCCTTTCGCAAGATACTAAAGAAGAACATGGCAAAGCTGTTATTATCTCTCTAAAGCTCAGGATTGTACCTTAGCTTATGATGCGCAAACAACTGCAAGTATCTGTATGAGTTGAAAGAGCGTTTAACGCCAGTGAGAGCCATAAGTGATCAGCAAACATATGCACAAGATATGATGAAAGTAAGCATCCACCATAAAGACAGAAAACACGAGGATAGTCCGAAAATACTTATATTAATACTCCACTGTCTACAAATGTTTTCATTTTTCATTAACTCTTTCTCTCTCTCTCTATTCTCTCTCTCTCTCTCTCTCTCTCTCTCTCTCTCCCCTCCCTTCTTCCTCACTCCCTCTCTCTCTCACGCACACACACATACAAGGTCAACCGACGCACAACAAGAGACCGAAGCGAAAGCTACATAGTCTACATAAGTTTACCTTTTGTCTTCCAACAATGTGTGCTGCAAAACGTAGAGGAAGCTTCGTCGTGTAGTAAGTGTTGCTACAAGGAGACAAAACAAGAATGCTGAAAAAACACAAGGGAAATGTTTACGCTATATATCTAACGCAAGGTATGTGGAAACATTTTTGCACTCTTGAAGAGCACGGCGTGTTGCTATACAAGGGAGCAGAATAAAAAATTATGCGACATATTTCCATCTGAGGAGCCATTTCCATTTAAAAAGTGAAAGAAAAAAACCTGCGCTGTGGAGCGAACTTTGTAAATACGGTACAGTAGTTTGCCTCTGTGATACTATATGTGTATGTTTTGTGCTGCCAAACATTAGCAACTAAACTGTGAGCAGTTCTGTTCTACGTACGTTGTTCTTACAAGATGTTTACTATTTTAAGTATTTGCTTGGTTATTTAATTATAACTCACTCGATCAAACTTCATAATTGAACAGTGAGTGTTTCGCCGAAATGCTGAAGTTACGAAAATATTCGAAAATCTTGTGGAAGCTTTGAAGACCAACCACAAATTTTTTTAACAAGCTGCAATAAGATATATCGCTACAATGTCGTTGACTTCAGAAAATATACTTTTTATAGTCTCAGTGGTGTGGCACAGATAGCGGATATTGTAACAGTAAGCTCTTTCTAAGATGAATACATTGACACCTCTCGTGACCAAATATAATTTATTATCAATAGGAGTAGTATAACGAAAATACGGCTGTAAATAGTCACGTCGAGTGGTGACGTGTTCGAGATTGAGTCAGGACTCAGGTCCTTTCAGCATGGCTACGCCACTAGGAGATTGTAGGTCTGTTCGAGTGGTTATGACGAACAGACGAATGACAACAGTTGACATTCGGCAGATATTACAGGCAGAATGTCATCACGAACCACGGTGAACAGATTGCCGGAAACTGGAGATCTTCCGTTGCTATGTGTCAATTAGCGCTGACGCCGTAACAAATAGTGTCTTCTAATGGCTTGGAGCCAAACTGGGACATTTTGCTGCAGTCTATCATATTAAGCGGTGTCAGCAGTCAGATAAAGACTAACGTGGAGACGACATGGTCAGGTGATTCACGAGACCTCTTGAGATCGTGGTTGGAGGAACTGTTGGATGTGACTACGGGACTGGTTTAGTATTTATTGAAAGGAGGCTGAACGTTCACCATTGCGTGGCAAGAACGGTAAATCCTGTTGTCGTATCCTCGAAGAGCAGGATACCAGACGGCATTTTCCAGCAGCATAACGCAAGACCCCGCACTACAGTTCACAACAAAGTCCCCTTGAGGAATCTATATATCCCCTAATGACCTACCTGCTCCCCTGGTCTGTCATCCACACAGCTTGTCTGGGATTCGATGGGAAGATGTTGGTCTATACCTTCATAGCAGCCTCTGGTCAGCAGTCTTAATCAACTGACACAGCAGTTTCAGGCATGACAACAGCTTCCTCAAGATCGCATTTGAGGCTCCCTGCTCCCACGCCACAGCGAATTAAAGGACGTATTCGTGCCCAAGAGGGTCACATCGCATATCGGTGTTGATGATGTACAGGATTTGATAGGTATCGGACTGGTGGTTCACGATGTGGCACTTACTATTTCCGTCTGTCTGGTTCAAAACGAATCGCCCAAACTCTGCGATGTTTTCAGACATCCTAACAAATTGAAACTCTGAGTCAGAAGGTGACTCGACGCAAGGACCCTACGCTGTGGCTCAGCCATTTCTCCGGAATATCTTTGCTTCCAGCAGTTCTAGCCCGACTAGGAATGCAGCGCTTTGTGAAATTCTAAAAGTAAGAAAGCTGTGTTGCGTGGGGTAGAGAGGGGGGATAGATCAGCAGGTAATATCATTGCCCACGAAAGCGTAGGTTGCGAGTTCGAGTATGGATTGACACAAACTTTTAAATTTATTTTCGTATTGCTCATAGAATGATGAATACTCTGTTACTGAGACAGAATTCGTAATGAAGTTACACAACAATAAATAGTGTTGCACACTTTCAGCAATATGGATTTCTTCTTGCGAGATACGCGAAAATTTTGAAATATCAAAGTCGGCAGAAATGTATCACGAGTAATTTGGTAAAATACAGAGTCATGATTCAGAGAACGATTCTGAATATGACACGCTTATTATTTCTGATGGTAACCTTGCGTAGTGTAATCCTAGATGGTTTTCTGTAACGCGTTCAAGATTTCAGTGCCTAGAAAGAAGGGTACCATACTAGCCTGGCACGAAGTACGTATGTGGGCGTCAACAGAAATTCTTCAAACCGGGCGGGGGAGGAGGGGGGGGGGGGGAGGGGAGGGATGCGAGATTTAAAACTTTGCATTTTCTGTATAACTGATTCAATTAATTTGAAAATGTTTTATGGCCAAGAACTAAATTTGATACGATGTGCGCAAAACTTATTATATCTCAAAAGAGTGATATCTATCTACTTTGTCTTTTTAAGGTAAATTACTTTGGTACATAAAAGGTAAGCATATTTAAGAATATATCCAAAGCACTTCTCTTTGTGTTACTAATATGCGATGTTTTTGATACAACGATCAGAAATTACATCCCCATATGGTTAAATCTAGCATATCTAACGAATTGTGAAATAAAGCCAGAAAATATTCACAGAAACAATGTTCTCATATTCGCTCAATGTAAGTTTGAAGCTGAAAATTAAAAATCTGAAATAGGGAAAGAAGTCAGTGACTGAGGAAATCTTTCAGCCTATCAACAAAAGTGTCACATTATTATCCTCGAAGACAAGATTCAGAGAGTAAACCCTCATTAAAAATCTTACTCAACGTTGATGGCGTCTGTAGAACTTCCGTTGCTTATAGAACTTCACGTCTGTTCCCATAAATGCAAGTATTGCATTAATTTCATGATTTCTATTTTTCAGTGTCGACTGGCTCAAATGGTTGAAATGGCTCTGAGCACTATGGCACTTTACATCTGAGGTCATCAGTCCACTTGACTTAGAACTACTTAAACCTAACTAACCTAAGAATATCACACACATCCATGCCCGAGGCAGGATTCGAACCTGCGACCGTAGCAGCAGCGTGGTTCCGGACTGAAGAGCCTAGAACCGCTCGGCCACAGCGGCCGGCTGTCGACTGGCACAACGTAATTTGTACAAAACTTGTTTTTAGAGTTATTTATCTTGGATGGTGCCTCAAAGTGAAGTCTAGGAGCATTATACGAATACATGAATGCTGGACACCTCCAAAAACCGGCCTCAAATTTCCCGGTAGAATAAATGTTTTAGCAGTCTAGGACTCCACCAAAATAATTCTCGTCGCTTCAACCTGTGGTATAATTGTACAGCATGCCAAATGGACTGCAGAACTCGTAGTTCTGCGACTTAGTGCGTCGCTGAATCGTATCCATAGAGTTAGGAAAGGTCCCAATCGTGTAGAGCACATTTTCTCTCTCCTGGAAATTTCACACTTCTTTTCCTCTCTTTTAATGCAGAAAAGGGCATTTTATTTATTTCGATTGACATGTTTGAAATTTTGTATGGATGTACATACCTACAATACAACACGGCGTGTTCTTCCGAAAGGATGGAAGGGAGATTATGATTTAATGTCCCATCGACATCGAGGTCAATAGGGACGGGTGCTCTTCCCACTGTATCATAATAGCTCTGTCATTCAAAACCAAAAGCAGACTCACTAAGCCATCATCCATTCTCTTTTTCCACAGATAAATAGACATTACTGTTCTGATTTTCTTGCGCATCAAAGGGGGGGGGGACGTACTTATGGGAATTGAGGACGAATGACTGGCACATATACTGCTGTCGTGTTTATGTGTTGGGATTCGGCGACGGAATCCGTGCGCTCGTGTGTTAGACTGGCTCCCTCTAGTGCCGATCTGTGTGGCCGAGCGGTTCTAGGAGCTTCAGTCTGGAACCGCGCGACCGCTACGGTCGCATGTTCGAATCCTGCCTCGGGCATGGATGTGTGTGATGTACTTAGGTCAGTTAGGTTTAAGTAGTTCTAAGTTCTAGGACACAGATGACCTCAGATGTTAAGTCCCATAGTGCTCACAGCCATTTTTTGAGCTCCCTCCTGTAGCTCAGAAAGGGCTTGACAGGAAAGCGACACAGTTCAGCGTCGAGAGTGCTGCCGCACCAAGGGATCGGTAAAATCTCCTGTGAACAGAGTACCAACTAAGAAAACCCAAGATATAGCGTTGCTAAAGCTGTACTATTTCTCGGCGCGTTCGTCAATGTTAAATCTGCTGTTCGTGGAATCACAGCCAATGAACAGAGAATCAAATAGGTAAAAAGGCAAGAACTAGTATAAATCTTTGGATACTGATCGGGTCACTGAGAAATTAAAAATGGTAGACAGCCATCATTTCCACCTTTCATCGCAAAGTGTGTATCCTCGTAAACAAAGAAGGGAGAAAACGCTTAAAGTTAAGGTGTGCAAAGTCGGTTTCGTTTCGTAAAATCTGAACGTGATTTGTATAAATGCAAAGAAAGATCTACATGAAGTAAAAGATACACGCCAAAATGAAACTAGTAAAAGTGTGAAAGAAGTAGTTTTCGAAATAATTATGACTGCTCGGGGGAGTCAGTGCGTCATTACCGACGGAGACCTACGAGACTGGTCATTCTGAATTACCAGTGAGATGAACATTACTATTTCCACGCTTCTCAGAGCTGGTTAAAAATATTTAGGAAATATCACAGAAAAGAAAAGCACAGAATTACAAAATTAACTTAAAGTGAATCTGTAAAGGAGATTTCATTAATCGGTAATATGTAGAGAAATTCGCAGCTGACATGAAAACAAATCTTGTTATCCCTTAAAATACTGTATATAGAGCGAATCAGTCAGGTCTCTTGCAAGAACTGCGTGCGAACCGGGGGAGAATAATTTTCAGTACTGGATACCAAACGTCCTCTTACCAGTAGCAGAAAATAATTCATTGCTTTTTTTGGACTCTTGGCTTGGATATAACGACATCTTTGTCTTTGGGAGGACGATGAGAAGACTGTTAATATAATTTGGATCTCATACGAAACTGATAGAGTGATTTAGCCTCTCGATAAAGAACTCTTTCAACAGTGCAAAGCATTTCTCAGAAACTTGTCAGACGGAATAACTTCCGTTAGCTCTTTGTCATATCATCTAATTAATCTTGACAGCGTTTTCGCTTAAATAAAGCGTTATACTGGATGACTGCTTTATTCACAAATGCCAAATTTACGCCTAGTGTTATCTTTAGTGACTGACAAGTTTCCGTGTTTGGCAACTGAATCAGCCAACGGCATTGATACTTTGTAAACACCGGTTCTCGCCCTATCTCCGAAATTAAGCGAAATCGGGCCAGTTAGTGATTGCATGGGTGGCAGTGTGGATATGCCAGGTGGCGTTGGGTCAGGGATACTCAAGTCGTCGAAGTGGCCACCAAATGCAAGATTTCCATCATGCCGCTGGCTATATGGCATGATTATTACTGCCACTTCACTTTATTTTAATTGTGACGACCATAATTAGACACTGGGCGAGCTTGTAATAAGGCCGTTACACGTGGACCTGGACGCCTCACATGGAACGATGTTTGATGATGGGCGCTAAACTCGACATACATCCACGACCTATGCGAATGCGCCACAGTGCCAGTTCTTAGGTACTTATCTACCGGTACCAACAGTCTCCTGTCTATAGCTAACATGAAGAAAACAGAAGGCATGCCAGCCGAACTATCCTGCCAAGAAGTCGACGTCACTCGATTCTAATTCAAGATCTCGTGGAATAAGGAAATTTTGTTCACCCATACGACAGGAACCTCTTACTTTCCTAGAAATCAAAGAATTAGGGTTTCTGATCCGTTGCGGATATACTTCAGAAGGAAATAGTGGGCGGTTGGCCAGTTACGAGTGTAGAGCCTCCCTTCAGATCACAACTTTTGTAAGCTAGGCTTCGAATATTTTCTATTCTTGAAATCTGTCGCGCTATTTTAAATAAGATAATTTCATTGTTGCTACGTAACAAGTGACAGGAAGGACTAGGTTGACTGCAGTACTTTTCTACAAATTACATTACACTTCTGCTTCATTAAAAACTCCCATTAAAAGAAAACAACAATGTTCATAACCCTCATCCAGTCAGTTTAAGACAACATATAGTTTTAAACAGCTAAACGGATGTACCTCAACAACTTCCTCAGCAGCTAAAAAGTTCCATTACAATAATTTATAAAAGTCACCATAATAACAGCATGCTTAAAACCATTAGTTTATAAGTCACCCATTTTCCACGCATGGAAAATATTGATGTAACATGAATGACATCAAGCCTCAATAAAGCAAAGAAATATTTAGACAGTTTTGTTAGGTGACTGTTAACAGTATGTAATTCATGAAATGCATATTTGACTATCAGCTGTTTTATTGAAAACATTAAGCAACTGGTTTCGGTCTTAAACCATCATCAATGAATATAAGGTCAAAATAGTTCAAGTAAACACATTTATCATGAGATTATTTCACAGAAGACACATCTCAGGTGTTATAATACGTAATAAATTCACCGTACGGGGTAGCCGCGCGGCCCTTACCACGGTTCGCGCGGCTTCCCCCGTCGCAGGTTCGAGTCCTCCCTCGGGCATGGCTGTGTGCGTTGTCCTTTGCGTAAGTTAGTTTAAGTTAGATTCAGTAGTGTGTAAGCCTAGGAACCGATGACCTCAGCAATTTGGTCCCATGGGAACTTACCACCACAATGTAATAAATTAAATTACAGTCTGCTAGAAGAGGTCAGTGAATATGTCTACCTTGGCCAGATTATAAATATGAAGGGAGACATAAGGCCAGAAACCTATCGACGCATCAAGCTTGGCTGGCAAGCATGTGGGAGGAATTCAAAAGTATTCAGATCAAAAACGCCAGTAAATTTGAAGAAAGCAGTATTTGATCAATGCATTCTTCCTTTTGATGACGTATGGCTGAGAGACATGGACACTGAACTCATTTACAAAAGGGAAACTTAGGACAGCACAGAGAGCCATGGAGAGATCAATGCTGGGCTATACAAGAAAGGACAGGAAAAGGGCAGATGACATCCGGTCTGTGACGAAGGTTAATGACATCTTAGAGACAGTAGGTTCCTTGAAATGGCAGTGGGCTGGCCACGTCGCAAGAAGAAAAGACAACAGATGGAGGAAGCTAGTACTGGAGTGGAGTCCGAGGGAGCACCGGAGGCCTAGAGGAAAACCACCAGACAGATGGGACAAAGACATCAAGAAGGTCGCTGGTAACACCTGGCAGAGAACTGCCTAAGACCGTCCCACTTGGAGAAGACTGCTGAAAGCCTACCTGAATCCACGACTCGAAGAGGCCACATCATTTAATGATTGAATTGGCTGATGATGATGATGATGAAGATCTACACAGGACATTTACGGGTGCACTCGATTGTGACATCAGTTTAAAAAAAATCTCTAATGAACTTATGTCCGGAAATGCGTGGCTTCCATGCTAGAGACCACTTATTCAACCATACTTTGTTGCAGAGACTGCGGTCTAATATGCGCTGTGTCATGCAGCCATAGTTATAGTACGCATGGTTTCCTCCTAGATGGTGGTTCAAAAAAATGGTTCAAATGCCTCTAAACACTATGGGACTTGACTTCTGAGGTCATCAGAAGTACTTAAACCTAACTAACCTAAGGACATCACACACATCCATGCCAGAGGCAGGATTCGAACCTGCGACTGTAGCGGTCGCGCGGTTCCAGACTCTAGCACCTAGAATCGCTCTGCCACCACGGTCGGCTAGATGGTGGTATTATTCCTCATACGTCATGTCCTAGCGCCCTCTCCTTGTAGTGGATGTGATACAGAATTGATACAGAATTGTACACAGTTGTTCCGTATTCGAATCGAGAGCTTGCCGACATGGTATTTACTTACGGTAAGGCAAATGGCAACGGGCGATGGAAACAGCGTTGTATCGGGAGACCTATCCCACCGACAACAACCACAGTATTCAGTGTTTGCAACAGTGTTTCGCCGTTTGTCTGAGACAGGGTCGTTTCAGGAAACAGGAAATTATGAAGGACGTATCCGGTATGTCCGGACACCAGACTTGGAGCAAAATGTGGTGAACACTGTGGAAGTCGACCGTCGTGTGAGTGCCAGGCAGTTGACCCGCCAGTACAGGGTAAGCGAGACGACCGAGTGGAACATTCTCCATGACGACTGTTACTTCCCTTATCACTTACATCGTGTGCAGAGCTTACTAGCGACAGAACTTTCCACATCGGGAGCAGTTTTGTCACTGGTTTCTTCACCAGGCAACCAATATTCCGGGATTTGTGTCATCCGTTCTATTTACAGATGAGGCAGCCTAAAAAGCGAAGTGGTATCTTCAACTGTCATAACAGTCATCTGTGGGATAGTATGCAGAACCGCCATAGTGTGGTGCCAGCGAATCATCAGCATCTTTGCAGCAAGAATGTGTGGGCCGGGATAACTGCCGATCGTATTTTTGGACGAGTCTTCCTTCCACGCCGCCTAACAGGCCGGAACTATCAGCATTTCTTGCTGGTGACTTTGCCTCCCCAGCTGGAAGAAGTGCCATTGATGATTCGAAGGTTCGAATGTCTCTGAGCACTAAGGGACCTAAGATTTGAGGTCATCAGTCTCCTAGAGCTTAGAACTACTTAAATCTAACTAACCTCAGGACATCACACACATCCATGCCCGAGGCAGGATTCGAACCTGCTACCATAGCGGTCGCGAGGTTCCAGACTGAAGCGCCTAGAACCACTCGGCCACAAGGGCCGGCAATGGGGCTGTTACATGGTGGTGCTCCAGCCCGTTAACGTCCGGACGCATCTCAATTGTGTCTTCCTTGGTCGAGAGATCGGTCGAGGGGCTCCAGTTCTATGGCCTGCTCGTTCACCGGATCTCAACCCGTGCAATTTCTGGTTATGGGACCATCTCAGAAGTATCGTGTGTGCAGAGCCCATCCCATTCCAGATGTGGAGACTCTGGAGCATTACCTTCATGCTGCATCTGACACTGTTCGCATGCAGCCTGGCCGATGTGAACGTCTGAAACAGAACATGCTATGGCGTGTACGCGCAAGCGTCGAGGCACATGGAAACCATTTTCAACACATATTGTATCTGTGGCTGCATGGCACAGATACAGTTTCTGTAACAAAGTATGAGTGAATAAATGGTCTGTAGCACGGAAAGTGTGCAGTTCCGGACATAAGTTTATTAGACATTTTTTGTTTCGCATCCTCTAGAGTTTGTACACGGTGGAAAAAAATGACCCTGTGTCTTACAATACCTGAGATGCGTCCACTGTGAAATAGTTGCACGAGAGATGTATTTAGTTGAACTGTTTTTAACGTTATAAGACCGAAACTTGTTGATGCTTAAGCTTTTCAATAAAACAGCTAATGGTCAAATATGCATTTGAAACCTCCCCTTAGAAAAATTTATGAATTACTGTGCTGGTAAACCCCTTACGTTATTTGATTTTCAAACAGCTGAACAAAACTGAACGTGCTCAGACATTTCTCTCTTTACTTATTCTGATCAATAAACTGACACACAATATTTTTAGCGCAACGCAATCTGACTTTGAAGAATCCCTACAAAAGAATGGCCCGGACTAACAATAAGCTATACCTTTCACGAATCACTTACCTCACAAAAATTTTCGTTACTCGAACTACTGCAATACAGCCAGCGCCAATACTGCCAGCTAAATAAAAGATTCTAACTACTGAAGGCACTAACCACTCACTGATAGGCATAGTTAGCAAATGAAAGATTTTGATAGAGAACAAACAATGTATTTACCTTAATAGTGTTCAAAAGTCATGTATAAAATCAGTTCATGACATCCAGTCTTACAAATTTACTGTCTCTGCTGATGGACACACGTCCAGATCATCCGCTCTCAAAACTCCGCCATCTCTCTCTCCCTCTCTCCCCACATCCACCACTGCTGGCGGCTCACCTCCAACTGCGCAACGCTACGCGCTGTTCACATCCAACTGCCCAATACTACAATGGCGAATATTCCAACAATGCCAACCAGCCACAGACTGCACACAGCATAGCCAGTGATTTTCATACAGAGCTCTACGTGGCATTACCAACATAAAAATCTAAACAGCCTACTTACACATTTAATAAAAAAAATATACTTATTTTACACAGGCAATTATCAACGCAGTTAATAGAAGTTTTAAAGTGTCATGACACGTCCCATAAAGCAACTCCTATTAAAAACAGCAAACCAACAAGACTGGAGCAAATGCACTCGTGATCTTAAGACAGTGAACTTGCTGTGGGCCAGCCCCACACCAACGGCTTTCTAAATTACGACCAGAGCTTCGCGACAGTGGCTAGTTTGAGTCTGCACAACTGTAAACCAGAGGAAAAAAGTGATGTCACTATATCGCTAAGAACTGCAACGACTGTGTTCAGTTCTTGGTGAGGTCTGTACGTCTCTTCCCTAACAAAATGTATTATCCTTTATGTGAATTCGCATGCTTACTGGCAGACTACACGGTGGTGTGATTCTGTTAATATGCCACTGTGATATGGACCTCATGTTAAGGGTGAATCATTTCTCCATCATTTGCTCTTTCTCACCTCTGATGTAATGAATTTGTGATGCTTACTGAGAATACAGACTATCTATTCACATTTCGTATACACATTGCAAATATTTGTTCCTTTGGTGCGAATGTTGTTACCAAATTAGTCAGACTAAACTGTCTTCTGAACTTTGTACATTAATCTCTTTTTAGATATCCTGTTTAGCTGCCAAAAAACATGCATCTGATGGCACAGTACTATTTAAATTTTGATTACCCATTTAGGGAAGACGGTGAAACATGAAATATATAAGTTTTTCTGTAGCATAGAGAATAAAATATGCCTTGCATCTGAACTTTTCCAAGAAACGCATAGTTTAGCTGCTCTTATGTCGCTACACTAGCTAAGGAAAATTATGGTTTAATGTCCCGTCAGCGGAGGTGTCGCTAGAGGTTCAAATCAAGGTCAAAAGAGAACGAGCATAATGGAATGAAATGATCCTTCTCATTTTCAACTGGCATTCACCCATTCGTTTTAGGGAAACCGCGGAAAATATAAATCTGGGTATACGGTTGAGTCCACCAAAAGGCGAACACAGTGCTTTAAGGGCCAGTCAGCCAGTAAAATAGGAAATTTTTACGATTTTAGGAAAAAAAATGAAATGATCGACATACATCTTTTTGCAGATTATTTATTCATTCTTGGACTAGAATTTCTGATTTTCTAAAGAATTTCAGTCATCATTAAGCCCCCCATCCGAGGAGTTACAGTTGATGTGTCCAAAATGAGGTGTGTCCATGACGAAGTCCTGCAGTCTGCGAGTCTTCTCTGAAATCAAAAGACAAACAATTTTCTTAATCTATAGGTTATTGCGGACGGGGTAGTAGGATAGTTTTGTTTTTCTTATTTGACAAAGTAATAAAATGGCAGACGTTTGAAACCGAGATTTAGTTTTGTCGTGTGTTTTTGGTTACATTTTTGCAATAACTAATGAATAAACTAAAATACAAAAATAGCTTATTACTCCATGCGTACATAGACGAGCAGTAATTCAGCCAACTTTCAGAAAGAAATATTTATTATTGTGTCCTCAGCGCATTCCCTCAAGTGGAGATACATTGTATTTCCATCATGGTTAAACCTCATTTTGGACGGAGCAACTTTAACTCTTCGGATGAGAAGGGAGGGGGAGGGCTTCATGATGACACAAATACTTAAAGAAATCAGAAAATGTTGTACAAGAATCAAATGTGCAAAAATGTTTACTTGATTGCTTCATTAATGAAAAAGAATCGTAGAACCGCTTATATTATATGCTGACTGAGGATAATGGACCCTTAAATTGTACACCGCGCACGGTTGTCTTTTGACTGCTGTGTGATCTCAGTGTTAAGTTACAAAGAGAGGAGCAAACGCATATTTGAAATACTGTTAGGTTCGTCTTGGAGTACATATACAGTGTGACAACTGGGCGGACTTGTGAATCAGTAACTAAAAAATACCATCATACATGGTAAAAAGCATACACTAGTCCGACAACAGTTCACCTGATAGGACTCGCTGAAGAGAATAAGTTTTGCGGTTTTCGAGGAAATCTATCTGCGTGGAAATGCATACAGAGCGTAAAGATCAGGTACCTGGTTGGGCAGTCAATGTAGCGCGTATCGCTTATAGGACAACGAATTTTATATTGTCCCAGCCACCCTTTGTTCGCATTAAATGGAAAACAGATCGCCCAGGATTAATCCCTTTAAAATATACGCCGTCGCGCTCGACTGCAATTTTCACGCGTATATGTAAGCGTAAGTTTATGCTGCGATTAACAGACAGACATATAGAATTGTAATCCTGGATTTACATATGCCTGAATAACAGGTTGTGACAGGACAACACAAATATTTGAAAGCAGGCTGTGGTGTATGAATAAATGCACTGAAGTAGCGGTATGGAAGTAGCTATGCTGAAGATATATTTTTTGAAACAAAAGGGATAATAAGTATCATATAATCCAACATAGCTGACTTAATACTTCTGAATGATCTTAAACGACGGAAGCATGTGGAGGAAAACGCTTATCGGTCATTCATTGCCATAACTCTGCATTCTTGGTGATATGTATTTATTACTTAAGGAAATACAGGCACACTTTTATCTTTCTTTCTTTGACTTCTGTTGGACTTGATCTGTTGTTTCTTTACTGTTCTTTATTAGTCTTCGCTTCTTTAATTTTGATTTTAAACAGCTTTGGCCAATAGCTCATACATCGAGCTGCAAAGCTAAGAAAACCTGCGACAAGACTAAATTGAAGTTACCCAGTAAGTTAGGTATCGAAGAAAGTGAATTTTTTAAAACTAATTAATGAAAAGGTGCCACTATTTTGTTATTTAAAGATAAACTTCAACCAGTAAACTGATAAAGTGAGAGAGCGCAAGTCTAACGAATTTTAAAACAGATTTACACAGTTGACTCTCCAAAGAGCTTACTATTACAGGGAGTGAGAAGGAAAAAAGAATCTGAGAATTTAGTTTAGTATTTTTAATCAATGTACCTTCACACACTGTAACACAAAATATGAGTTCAAGATATGCGTTCTCCTTCTCAGTTGCATATAAATCACAATTCGGAAAGGGATTGACTTTAACAGGTAGTTCATTTGGTCAGTAGACATGTTACCTGCTTGGTGTGTTGATAATGGTAAACAGCTTCTGTTTGAGACATGAAATAAGGTACCTTGGGTAATGTATTGGCGGGTAGCCGAGAACCAAGTTACTTTGAGGTCACTGCTCCTTTTACATAACTGTGGCAACTCCTGCTTTTGCAAGTAGTCGATAGTAGTCACAGAACGGAAGAGGATTAAGGCGGTCGAGTGCTTGCACGTTTTTGGCAAACTGTGCGTCACTTTCGTTATACCTAAGTGGCCCAGTAACAACTCGATCTGTGGAGACATTCCGATTCAGTAATATTTTCTAGGTTGCCAGACACTAGATGGGTTGGACTGTTACACTCAAGCTGCCCTCCTTGAGACCTAATGCAGCATTTTTTTTTATTTTGTTCTTATATTACCCCCTCGTCCCACACGAACAGAGGATGGTATGTTATCAGACACAGTTACAACCTTACAGCTGATTTGAAAGGTAATAAAAAGATGTTAAGATACAAATGGTTATAAATTAAAAAATCAATGGCTTTCTGTGAAATTTTTTAAGGTTAAAATTTAATTTTCCTTGTAATTAAATAAATAAAACTAATACTTTCCACTTGTGTTGGTATTATCGGTGTTGATGGTGGGGCACAGTCTGGAATTGGTGGGAAGTAGAGAAGGATGGCAGTAAAGGGTTTGTTGACTTGAGAAAGAAATGTGTATTCTGATGAAGTGAGTGTTTTGTAATGAATGTTGGTTGGAAATGACAGCTTAGACGAGTATCAACAAGTTGTTGAAAATGGACAGAGTAGGAGAATTGGAATTATGACATGCAGAGGGTATGCAATACTGAGATATAACTGCAAGGCTGAGTAGACTGTTATGTAGGTGATGTAGAGAGAGGCTGTTAAAGTTTCATTAGAATAGGGTGTGGCGCGTTTGCAAGATGAGTTTGGGCGGATGTGCTGGTGTAAGTGCGGTAAAGTGCTAGGCTTGGTGATCAACAGTAAACGATTGGTTAGTAGTGTCAAGTTTCCGGGAAGCGTATGGAATTCCGTGTTCAGTGTGGGAGAGGAGATGGGGGCAATGTGGCAAATTAGTAAGTTGATACAACATTTGAATGGGGTATGATAGATGGATATGAAAATCGAAGTGGAATTCATGGTACCCGAGAATTTTATGCTAGTACAATTTTGGTCGCACGGAAATGCAACCGACATTGGCATGAGAGAGCTAGATCAGATTCACATTTGTAGGTGAGGAGTGTGGCAAACTGATGTAGTCTCAGTGATTGGCCGGTTTGCAATTTTAACGTATCGTGCGTTTTTTGTTGTGTAGTTAATGGGTTTGGTTTATATGTTGGTTTACGGTCGTCAGTTATTCCAAGGTATAGTGTATGTCTTGGATTAAAAGGTTCTAAAAGCTGACCAAGGAATAAAGGAGTCGGAAGTTGAGGGCACTTCGCTGTATAATTATGACCCGGATCGGTCAAAGATCGAGCTTGAGGGGCCACTAGCTACCGCCTGAAGATAAACTGTATGCTATTGAGTTGAGAGTATGGTTGAGTTTTCTGGAGTGTTGGGTATAGGGATAGAAAGGGAAGACATCGGCCTGCTGAAGGTTTACAGGAGTAAGGAGTGTAGGCAATATGGGGGATTTACAGCAGTTGACAGAGGAGAGAGTTTTGGGGCACAAGCTGCCATGGCATGGAAATGGAAGATGCAGAGCTGTTGCTGTTTCTACTTGAATAGTACAGGATTTTTGGCGGATGGGGCGTAGTGAGGCAAAAATAGTTTATTGGACGTGCGTACGACTGCTCGTTGCTACGGAAATTCTAATTTCGTTTTTGGAATCTTACGGTTATTCAAAGGACGCAAAAACGGCGCGATGGCATTTACAGAGTAACTTACTTTAGTCTATTGCTGTTTCATTCCCTCATCCGTTACATCTGAACCACCTCCCCATATGCACTTTGAGGGTGTTTGAGTGTTGCATGACTTGTATTCATGGCCTTGTGCACGCAAGTAAATTTCTTCTATCATTAATAAATTGGCCATATTAAATAATGTTGCTATATTCATCCGTTAGACAGCGGATACCACTAGGACGTAAAAATAGAAGTTTGCGAGGGAATACGTAAGCATGTGCTCTGGTAAAAATATCATATTTATTCAAGACACACCTGAATAAAATAATAAACTAAACAACTAATAAATGGCTGATATTGTTGTTCTTCATAACGCTCTCGCCTAAGTTACAAAATTACATTTGCAAGTGCATTTTGGAGACCCCAGCAGGATTGATCAGTAATCATGGAAGGGTCAGAGGAATCTTTCACTGGCGACATTCAAGCACATATACACACATCATAGAGATTCAGGACAACTATAAGAGTAAAGAAAAATTCACCAGTATGCATGTGGTTACCAGTATGCCCGTGGTTAGCAAACGATCGTTTCCTTGGCTCAAGTGAAAGAAGCAAATGAACAAGATATCATCGATTAAAGTAAACTGTTAATAATTGCACCACAGGGGAAATTCTGAAACTAATTTGGAAGTTTTACCGCGAGAATCAGTAAGTTTGACGTGTAAGGGTTCTCACAATCCGCGAACAGGTGGTTAGCACAAACGAAAATTGTGCATAAAATGAGTGGTAAAATTCAGATCAAAACCAATTTGGACAGGATAACTTACTATGAGACAGATCTGCGAAGTTAAGGCTCTCAGATCCGTACTTAACACGTAATGAGACAACAAAGATATGTAGAAACTAGGTTACGAAATGAAATCGAAATTAGAAAAGTTTCAGAAATCTGTTCATTAACACTACACTCGTGAGATCACCAACGAACTAAATCAGTCTGAACTGAGGAGACA
Organism: Schistocerca americana; assembly: GCF_021461395.2. Classification (NCBI taxonomy): domain Eukaryota; kingdom Metazoa; phylum Arthropoda; class Insecta; order Orthoptera; family Acrididae; genus Schistocerca; species Schistocerca americana. Next base: position 483,274,941 of record NC_060124.1, on the reverse strand, counting down.
CATCACACTTCCACATATGTGAACAGAGGTAAAGCGGAACAATAGCTTGCATGTATGGCTGCTTATAATTTCTGAAATTAACAAGAAAAATTCCGTACACCGCTCAACGGAGCGATTTGCGATGAGAGCAAAACGTTAATTTTGTCTGGAGCTGAAATTTACAAAAATAAGATATTCAATTAACTACAAATAGGCACACTGACACTTAGTCGGTGTCGCCCGTCTCCCGGGACACAGCCGGGAGAACTTTTTTGCAACCAGCGCTTCCCTTTCCTTCGGAAGCGCCCAGACAGTAGTTCCCTATTGTGCGGTGTCAAGATATACAAGAGTTTCGTCCAAGGCGAACGGAAACCTCTTTGCTACCTGGTACGTACTTTATAGGGTTGCCGGTAGAAATTTTGTGGTAAGTTCCTGTGGGACCAAACTGCTGAGGTCATCAGTCTACATGGTTGGCTATTCAGCCACAGTAGCAGAATACTTTTAATCCCACACATCTGCCTCATTCATGTTTTTTACTCAACAGGTGACAGGAGGAAAGGATGTACATACAGGGCTATTACAAATGATTGAAGCGATTTCATAAACTCACTGTAGCTCCATTCATTGACATATGGTCACGACACACTACAGATACGTAGAAAAACTCATAAAGTTTTGTTCGGCTGAAGCCGCACTTCAGGTTTCTGCCGCCAGAGCGCTCGAGAGCGTAGTGAGACAAAATGGCGACAGGAGCCGAGTAAGCGTATGTCGTGCTTGAAATGCACTCACATCAGTCAGTCATAACAGTGCAACGACACTTCAGGACGAAGTTCAACAAAGACCCACCAACTGCTAACTCCATTCGGCGATGGAATGCGCAGTTTAAAGCTTCTGGATGCCTCTGTAAGGGGAAATCAACGGCTCGGCCTGCAGTGAGCGAAGAAACGGTTGAACGCGTGCGGGCAAGTTTCACGCGTAGCCCGCGGAAGTCGACGAATAAAGCAAGCAGGGAGCTAAACGTACCACAGCCGACGGTTTGGAAAATCTTACGGAAAAGGCTAAAGTAGAAGCCTTACCGTTTACAATTGCTACAAGCCCTGACACCCGATGACAAAGTCAAACGCTTTGAATTTTCGGCGCAGTTGCAACAGCTCATGGAAGAGGATGCGTTCAGTGCGAAACTCGTTTTCATTGATGAAGCAACATTTTTTCTTAATGGTGAAGTGAACAGACACAATGTGTGAATCTGGGCGGTAGAGAATCCTCACGCATTCGTGCAGCAAATTCGCAATTCACCAAAAGTTAACGTGTTTTGTGCAATCTCACGGTTTAAAGACTATGGCCCCTTTTTCTTCTGCGAAAAAAACGTTACAGGACACGTGTACCTGGACATGCTGGAAAATTGGCTCATGCCACAACTGGAGACCGACAGCGCCGACTTCGTCTTTCAACAGGATGGTGCTCCACCGCACTTCCATCATGATGTTCGGCATTTCTTAAACAGGAGATTGGAAAACCGATGGATCGGTCGTGGTGGAAATCATGATCAGCAATTCATGTCATGGCCTCCACGCTCTCCCGACTTAACCCCATGCGATTTCTTTCTGTGGAGTTATGTGAAAGATTCAGTGTTTAAACCTCCTCTACCAAGAAACGTGCCAGAACTGCGAGCTCGCATCAACGATGCTTTCGAACTCATTGATGGGGACATGCTGCGCCAAGTGTGGGAGGAACTTGATTATCGGCTTGGTGTCTGCCGAATCACTAAAGGGGCACATATCGAACATTTGTGAATGCCTAAAAAAACTTTTTGAGTTTTTGTATGTGTGTGCAAAGCATTGTGAAAATATCTCAAATAATAAAGTTATTGTAGAGCTGTGAAATCGCTTCAATCATTTGTAATAACCCTGTACTGACATATTCCACATAAATTTTCTTAATATGCGTGTGGTGCTTCGGTAACTGCCAAAAATCTTAGTCAATGTGAAGGGAAATAAAAATAATATACACTGTGACCTCTATAGACACACTCAGGTGCTCAGTCTTTTTTTATGTAGTTGACAGTTTGCCCCCAGAATTGACGTGCCAGAGGTGGAACACTAAGTGAAATGTTAAGCAAAATCATGAAGAGGCTCATGTAGAGACCCTTCAAAACCATTAGAATGTCTTATGCTCCCACTTTCTGTGATGTGAGGGACTACTGACATGTGTTATAATGGAGCACCGTAAGGTGACAAGGCAGCCTACTTGTGCCTGGATCACTGGAAAACTTTGTCTTTTCAGTAAAAAGTGATAAAAAACCAGATACGCGATGGAGGACATTATAGATGATTGCTATCTCTAACACGAAGACCCCTGTCACGAAAATAGCTCATGAGTGCGATGCTCGTTCGGGGACACAGAGGGAAAGACACTTGGCGACAGAAACGCCATAGACAAAAGATTAAAGGTAGAAGTTACACAGTCAAAGTTTTCCTAAACCAAGTGAATCCAAATGAATGTCCTCAATATGCGAAAACCATGAAGGCATTTAACCTGGTCTGATAGCAGTATTTTTTCACTGTTTCCCGCAGCACAGAATGCGAAGGTGAAACTGCGTTTTTCCTATGTGAAGTGCTTTGGAGGTTCTGCGATCGTTTGGGAAGTCAAGTTTGGGTATCCAGAGGGTCTAAGCTTACACTGAAAGCGTTAGTAAGTACCATTAAACCTTTCTAGCCGATGATATCCCTTCACTATGCAGGGACGGTTCACAGTTGTAAATACCATGTTAAAAGAAGATTTTTGCCCATTTAACAGCAGTGGAAATGTCCAGGCTGTGTATGATAAGGTAGCAATTGAAACGGCACCTCCTGAACAACTTTCGCAATAGGCAGTTGTGGATATTTTAAAGCTATTCATACTTGACTAGAAAATGACCATGGACCCCTGCTGAAGCATTTCTTCTGTAATTAGGAAGACTTTCTTTGCGAGGAAAGGAAGGAGATCCTACTGTTAATGATTCATGATCTTTTAGTACGAAGTCCCATTTGTCAAAGATAACTGTGTCAGACTCATTGGTTTCAAATTATTTTGTCCAACTCATGTGCCCAATTCCGTGTCTCTCAACAGTTAGCTCCGTTATTGTTATGTTTTAGGCTACATATAGTGAAGTGATTTTCCTTATTACTTGCACGTTAAACCGTTCTAAGAATAAATTGTCGACGGCCATCGCTGATGTGCTATGCAATCCAATATCCCCTCTATTGTACTTTTGCTCTATGTGACGTTGATGACACCAAACGTCATTATTTCCATTTAATAAGCGTAATTTACTACGTCATAAACAACTAGTAGCGTAACTATTTATTGCAGAAGTCCAGACGAATCACCTAAGAAAATCCTTGAGGTTGGATCGACAACATACTGAATGATCTGTGAGATGAAGACTTATAATGTCTACAAACGATGTTGGTGGTGCTCTGGAACTAATTCAGAGAGTGATAAAAGGATCCGCCAGTCATACGTAACATCTTTACAATATTAAGAAGCCACCCAGCACTACAGCGCTGTATCATTGTGGAAATTTTTGGCGGGGCCACCAGGGACGAATGTTGCTAGAATGCGTACTCCCACATTTCTCGCCAGCGTCCAAAGTTCTGTTAGCGCCTTAAATGTAAAGACTATATCTAAAGTGGCTGCTCATGACGTCCGCAATGGCGCAGAGAACCTGACAGCCACAAGCGACAGCGGAAACCTTCCACTTGCTGTTTGCCCAGACTGTGTGCGCCCTGCTTGACAAGTATACTGCGATGTGCGACAAGGCACGCTCTGTTGGGGCCCATTGTACCGCCTGGTACACCTGACAGCACAACAGCCAGCGCACTAACATTCACGGTGTATGCTAACTTCCTTTGGCCCGTGTTTTTGTCGTACAGACAGCACTATACATTTTATCGAAACGCTTACAATTGAAACGCCCCCTTAGAAAAATTTATTCATGACTGTGCTTAAAACTGACATACAATATTTTTAGCGCAACGCAATCTGACTTTCAAAAATTCCTGCAAAAGAATGGCCCTGACTAACATTAACCTATACGTTTCACAAATCACTTACCTCACAAAAATCTTGGTTACTCGAACTACTGCAATACAGCGAGCACCACTACTGCCAGCTAAATAAAAGATTCAAACTACGGAAGGCACTAACTACTGATAGGGATAGTTAGCAAATGAAAGATATTAATAGAGAACAAACAATGTATTTACCTTAATATCATCAAAAGTCATAATATATATAGGAGTTCATAACATCCATTCTTACAAATATCAAAACTCAGCCATTTCTCTCTCCACATCCACCACTGCTGGCGGCTCACCTCCAACTGCGCAACGCTACGCGCGGTTCACATTCAGCTGCCGCTGCCCAACACTACAATGGCAGACAACAATGCAAACTAGCCACAGACTGCACACAGCACAGCCAGTGATTGTCATACAGAGCGCTACGTAACGTTGCCAATAAGAAAACATAAACAGCCTACTTACATAGCCCCCATGCTCCCCACAAAAAATTTTATAAGTTGTTTTGGGCAGTGGCCAATAATGATTTGATAAAATTTTTCATAATTACAATAACAAAGAAATCAAATGCACACACTTATTGATACATTGTTGGTCAAAAGCTAAAATTTTCTCACAGTGCATAAAGACAGTCCTGAGTATTCATCACAGTAAAATTGCAGCGTTTTTCTCAAAGTCTGAGCAGTAAAAGAAAATGCACACGGAAGTGGTGGATTTCCATGCAGTCTTGAAGAAGTAGTGTTGTCCTTCCAACGGAAAGACAGTGCTGACTCTCGACATGCAGACAAGTAATGGGTCACAACAGAGCAAACCCACAGCAGAGTCATTCGAAGTTTTGAAGAATATTGGTAGGTAGGTCATCACAGAGCAGACCCACTGTAGTCCTGGTAGAGATTACAGTATTGGTGGGCCACCAGAGGTGCAGACCCACTGCAGTACTTGTAGAAATAATGGTACTGGTGAGTCAGTAAAGGTGTAGATCCACTGTAGTCCTTGTAGAAATAATGGTATTGGTGGGTCATCAAAGATGCAGACCCACTGCAGTCCTTGTAGAGATGGCCAGCAGCCATCTGTTGTGACTGTGCAGGTACACAATCACCATTGAAGAGTCTTGCAGATAATATAGCAAGTCCATAACCACCACTTGTGCACTCACAAAGTGTTTGGAATTGTCCTTAGAACCAGCAATGCTGTTATCCAGTCCCTTGCTGAATTATTAACACACGTGCAAACACTAACAGTCCCTACTTCTCACATATTGTCCATATACTATGACCAACAGAAACGTGTGCAGTGAAATAACTTACAAGTTAATAATATGATGAACTGGTGACCATTACAATTTTATAACATGAGAATACAATTACAAAGATACAGAAAACATCATTAAAAACATAGCAATACAGATAACATTTGTAGTAATGGGGCTTTACAAAAGAATAGAAATAAACATATACATCAGTGTTACAGGAATTATGACATAAGCAAATACATAAAAGATCAGAATAATTTTTGAAACATCAACTTCACACATGAGCATTAAAACAGAACAGAATTAATAATGTCTAACATCTTTACAAAGTAAATAACATATTATTAAGGAAAATTATATTTGAGGATAACAGTATTCCTCATCATAGTTCATGTAGCTAAGTATGAGAAAAATTCTACAACATAAGTCTTATGAGGTAAACATATAAAGACAGGAAGAACATAAATATACAAGAGTACACAAACACAGTGGAATAACAGAAAGGGAAAGGACAGGGTTTGTTTTGCTGCAGTATCTTGCAAACAAAACTTTCTTTACTTCTTGGAGATCTCCCTTTGTTCTTCATTATTTCAAAAAGTGCTGTCTATACCTGCTTTCTGTATTCTATTCATATTACTTTCAAAATAATTATTTCTCAGTGTACAATACTCATTTTCGCCCAAATCTTTTTCATATAACTTCTCAATGCATTTTTTCCCTATTGTCCATAGTCAGTTTCTTATACAGTCTATCCCCTCTTAAGCTAACTTAAATCCACTGAGCTCAGATGCTAAACTAAGGGACGAGGCAATGCAGCAGCACAAAACAATTAACGCAAACAGCAATAAAAAAAATGCAAATTTGCAAAGCAAGCAGCATTATAGAAATTAGCAAAGCAATTGCAATATTACAACTAATATAAGGCACTGTGCAGCAAACAAGAAAAATAAATCAGTAGTAAACTGGCTTAGCAGAGTAACACAAAGTCAAATTCAGTAACACTATGCCTGGCAAACAGCAGCAGAAAATGAAATAACTTATACCTAAACATGACAAAGCTCAAGCAGAAAGAATATTACACTAAAAATGGCCATGGCTAATACCTATGTCACATCTTAACACTATAGTGATGCATCACAAGAACTTACACTAGCAGATAAGTTATCAAATCGTAAAGAAATTATTTATGCAATTCCTGTGAGGGGAATTGTCTATTTATGTGCCCTCATTTTCTTGGAAGTAGATCATAAATTTCTTATTGACTGGATCTGTAGGCATAAAATAACTATATTAGTACATATATTAAATTTTATTTTAACCAATGCTGCAGTGCAGCTAAAAACTAGATATTAAAGAAAATGAGCAAATATGTACAAAGGAAGGCATGAAACATCGTTCATTAGCCATATGGCATTTCATAAGGTAGTACAGAAAATCTCTCAACTAGAAAGACAGTAGTCATAATCACGTGTATAGACATAAAATATTTCTCATCATTTCATTAGACATTTCAGTAACTATAATAAATTCAGACCACCACAGTGTTATCATATGTTTTCAAGTTTGATCGTGTCGTATTTGCGATGCTTTCGACAAAGAAATGTCAATAGCGAGAATAATGCCCTCCTTTTTTTTTTTTTTTTTTTTTTTTGCACTTAATGGCTTTCTTTGGTCAGACGACTACCTCTCAGCTGGGTGTCCAAAACGCATTACGTCAAGGTCGCTTACCTTTCTTACTGAAATATTTATGACAGCAGTTTCCGCTAGAGTGGCAGTCTCATATAAAAAATTTCACAGGTCGAAAATTTGCGTTACAAATGTGTAGAAACAAAATCCTGTAAATATAACAGCGTCCAAAAAATTTTCGCCAGCATTGTGATACATTCACGCATATACACACATTTCATAACTCTTAAAGTATGATTCTTGGTTTCCATCAACCTTTTTCACAAACCACAGTCCCTAACCACTACTCATTATTCCTTACCTTATTCGTCGACACTTCTTCAATATTTCATCATAACAGATACGTAGCATAATCATATAACTCATATAGCATCAGCTTACTGATCATAAACATACCGCAACAGCATAATACACATAGTCATCGTAATAATAACATCATAACACCTCAGTCAACTCTCAAAATCGTCGTAGCTTCCTCCAATAATTTCAAAACCTAAAAAAATTCTCTGCTCATGTCAAAAGTGTCATCTGCCTCAAACGCACTTTAAAAATCATGATCCCATACCAAATATATCATTCAAAGCTCTCATAATATCACAATGGGTCCGAAAAAATATGAACAGTTCACAAAGTACAGACAAAATACAATTTCGTAAGTTTGAAGTTACCCAACTGTGTAACTGCGTAAACATGTGTCACTCATGTAGTAAAAAAAAAAGTTTCTTTCTCTGTTAAATGATCATATAGCTGTGTAATTCTGTGTTAGAGAAATATGATACCCATGTGTAAAGTTGTATAAGCAAATACCATATTAGCTAGGGTTCCTTGTGCTTGCCAAACACATGGTACACAAAGTAGGCGTGTACCCCCCTGAGGATTAATGTAATTATACCCTCAGGTGTTACAGATTACAACAAAGGAATGAAATGTATCACGGAAAACCTTTGTATCATTACTACAAATATCTTTAAAAATAAATGTTTTAAGTACAAAATTAATCACTCAAATACATGTACTGTAGCGCTAAACTGTGCGTCTTGTAAGATAATCTCTGTGGAAGTGTCGTATTTATCGTCCTCCGAAAGCTAAGTTCTGCAAAAGACAATGTACTTACCTCATGATAAACAAAAGTGAAATGCTATGCGTATAGATATCTTAGTTATTACGCTTATTGTTGTGATGAAGAAATTACTGTGCTGTAATGTATTGTTGTGCTACGGAAAAGGCTGTCTCATTGTAGCTATACCACAAAAGTTACTACTAAAACATGTTTTACTTTCCAGAAGAATTCAGAAAACTGTGCAGATATAAAACAGATACACCGCAAAAGCAACATTGTAAATTGTCACTCATTAGTAGCGTCGTGATAAAATCGTGTAGCTGTCACATAAACTAACCACTGTCTCATCTGGTATCTCACAGAAAGTACCTTAAATCCAGAATGTATTTTCAAGTAAACCAAAATGTTGCATTAAAATCTCATTAGCAGTACTGGTATATGTTCTAAGTATGTAAGCTTTATAGTCGTTACGTAATCGTGCAACTAACAAGCAAGAATGTACAAATACAACACTGTGTCATCTGTTCACTATAACAATGCATTCGTAATTTCTGTTTAAAAATGTTTCCTAGGTTCTAGACTGGATATTTAACTTCAAACATTGTTGTATGTTAACAGATTCTAAGTCTGACAAAGCATACTGGTAATGTAAAGTGAAAAGTTATATGGCAAAGACAAAGTTAAAAAGCAGATTATCTTTCAATAAACGGTTTTACATGTAAATGTGTGGAAACCTTTACTCTTCCTAGTGCACAGAGTTTCAACTTCAAAGCAATTATCATGTTGTATACATCGGTAAAGAATGCTAAAATTTTTCTCAAGGCTAGCGTCTTATGTTATTTTTCTCGGAGCCAGCGGGCGCACGCGGCTGCCTGCTGTGCGAGTCATTGTCTGTCTCTTTGTTGGCGCGCGCCGTTATTGGGATTAGGAGACCTAACTTCTACAAATTCACTCTGACGAGAAGGCCCTGCCCTGTTTGAATCCCGCCAGTTCTGATGCAATTCAGGTCTGTCGGTACGAATATATCGTCTGTCGTCATGTCGGTAGATTCCGTAGTTTTTCCTTGTCCATCACGTGGTGGAGAATTTCTCCCTGAATCGTAACTGTGCGCCGAACTGTTGCGTCTGAAGTTATTCTGCCTCCCTTGATAATAATTGTTTTGTTTCCCATATTGTCTGTTTCTCTGGTTGTCTCTGTGATAGTCATTACTACGGAAATGCGATCTTTCTCTGTAACTATTATTACTCTGCCAGTGGTTGTCATATGGGTGGTGTCTGTTTTGGTCACGATTTGCGTTGTAAGAATAGACTTGTCGTGTCCAGTTATTGTTTCTGTCGTCACAGAATTGTGACGGATATGACCTGTAATTGTTGTGTTCCTGTTTCCGCTTTCTGTGATTGTCAGTGTCAATTTCTAATTCTTGTAAGAGTCCCTGAAAAGCTTCAATGTCGTCTTTGCAACGTCCTGCCAAAATAATATGTCGTAAATGTTCAGGTAATTTGATTAAGCAAATGCGGATGAGTTCTGAGGGGCTGTATGGGTTTGACAGGTACTGATTCTTGTGCAACATGTCTTCAAAATATTTCACAAGACTGGTAAATTCAGATTGCTCGAAATGTTTCATCATTATGATGCTATGTTTTACTCGGTCTTGTGTAGCTTGAGGCCAATATGCTGAGAGGAAGGCATGATAAAAATCTCCTTCACTGTGACAATCGTGAATGACCGATCGCATTCTTACAGCTGGTTCATTCTCCAAGTAGCCACACACAAATTCTAACCTGTGCTCCAATGACCAGTTGGGAGGAAAACAATGAGAGAATTGATGGAGCCACGCTTGTGGATGAATGTCGTTGCCAGAATTCTTAAATGTTTTGAATTTACGTGTAGTAATGAACAGCTTATAGTCAAAATCATCATGTCGGCGAGTCGCATATCGGTCATTGTTTGGTCGTGTCGGCCGTTCCATCTCAGAATTCGGTGCACATTGCCAATTTCTTTCATAACTTCCGAAATGCCCTGTGTTATTATTTTGCGGCTTTTCCGTATTTCTAAGTCCCTCTTCCCGTACTGGAGCGTGAGTGTCCTCTGAAATATGTAATTCTTGTATTACCTGCGTCAACTGATCTTGTACTTCCCAGATTTCTCTCTTGTACTGTGTATTGATTTGATGTTGATTTTGTTTGAATTTTCTAATTTGTTCATACTCTTCTGTGTCAGTGAAGGCTACAGGTCTTGTGTCATTCAGATCATCATCTACCTTTGTAGATAAGTTAGTGACCTGATCCGAAAGTTCGGCTACTTTCTCTCATAGTGAACACATTTCCTCAGTGTGTTTTTCTGAACCAAGTTTCAGAGTGTCCATTTGTGTTGAAATCGAATCTACTGTGTCCTTCAAGATTTCCTGAGTTTTTGCAAGTTGCGTAACTGAATCGGTAGATGCAAGTGAGTCAATTTTAGCCCACAAGGTCTCATGATTTTCACGAACAATGGTTTGCAGTTCTTTTATGACTGCTTCGTGATTCTGTAATGCATTTTCATGCCGCGAAAAAATAGGTTGAAAATGCTCACAAATTTGTGTTTTTATGTCATTACAGACTTTTTGACATTTCGATTCAATGTTATGTAACTCAGTAGTTAAATCTTCACGTGTTTGTTCAAGTGTGGTGTCTAACTTTTGAAGATTTTGTTCCATTGTGTCTAACTTTTTAAGATTTTGTTCCACTGTGTCTAACTTTTTGAGATTTTGTTCCACTGTGCCTAACTTTTTGAGATTTTGTTCCACTGTGTCTAACCGTTGCTGTGTTTGTCTCTGGTGTTGTTCCCTTGTGTCTAACTTTTGAAGATTTTGTTCCATTGTGTCTAATTTTTGTAGCCTTTGTCCCATTTGTTGCATTAACTGTAATAACAATGCACTGGTGTCTGAAACATGTTCCTCAGTGCTTTTCGGCAGTGAAGTTGCACCGGCAACATTCACATTTGGACAAGCAGAAAATGTTTCTTGACTCATTTGAGAAAACGGTGAGAACCCAAAACCTGAGTCTACAGTATTTGCAATATTGTGTTCTGTCATTCCCGATTCCTGAGGCGAGCTGTTGCCGACCGATCGATCGATAATGCTTCCCTGTTCACTACCTGTTTCACTGTCTACACCATTATTTGACGCTCGCTCCATTTCCCTATGCACAGTTACCAAATTACTACTTTGAATGTCTGTTAATTCATTACACAGCGGTGCTGGTAAGCTACACTCGTCGTCACTATTATTTCTCAGTTTACTTTGGAGCTTAGTGTTACGTTTTTCACACGCCATTATTGTGACAATATTTCACACGATAACACAGAAAAACACAATTTTAAGAGCAACAATAAGAGAAAACATTAACATAGCACTGTAAATAATATCTCGTTAATTGCATGCGCAGCAGCGAAATACTTGGTGCAAATCTACATGCATGCCACAACTGTTTTACTGTACAACAATGAAAGACTCCAACTACAAAAGATATTCACTCTACAATTACGGGCTAGCAATAAACAATAGCTACACTAATTACACAAACTACAAGAAAAAAATCAGAAGATTCCAGTGAGGTATTCTCGGCTAAGAGTCGACATATGGAACGTCCCCTTTGAACAATTATACATGACTGTGCTTAAAACTGACATACAATATTTTTAGCGCAACGCAATCTGACTTTCAAAAATCCCTACAAAAGAATGGCCCTGACTAACATTAACCTATACGTTTCACAAATCACTTACTTCACAAAAATCTTGGTTACTCGAACTACTGCAATACAGCGAGCACCACTACTGCCAGCTAAATAAAAGATTCAAACTACGGAAGGCACTAACTACTGATAGGGATAGTTAGCAAATGAAAGATATTAATAGAGAACAAACAATGTATTTACCTTAATATCATCAAAAGTCATAATATATATAGGAGTTCATAACATCCATTCTTACAAATATCAAAACTCAGCCATTTCTCTCTCCACATCCACCACTGCTGGCGGCTCACCTCCAACTGCGCAACGCTACGCGCGGTTCACATTCAGCTGCCGCTGGCCAACACTACAATGGCAGACAACAATGCAAACTAGCCACAGACTGCACACAGCACAGCCAGTGATTGTCATACAGAGCGCTACGTAACGTTGCCAATAAGAAAACATAAACAGCCTACTTACACAATAAATATCTTTAGTGTTCACTGGAGAGAACGATAACATTCGACGTGCTACGAATATGTGTTCCACACTGTAGCTCTGTAGGCGTAGTTCAGCCCAAGACTCCGAATAAAATCCCAAGTTTTGCATTCTTACTCTTATCATCAGTCCGAAAACTGGTCTGTCCTGTACAGATCTCCTTACATCAGCATAACTGCTGCATCCGACATCCGTTTGAACGGACTTATTGCATTCAAAACATGGTGACTAACATTTGTCCCAGAAACTTGCCTTCATTACCCAATAACTATGTGTCATATCTATCCACTCTTTCAGTCAACTTGTCAAATATAAGTAATCGAAAGATGCAAGAAGAACACCAGACAACGCTGTAGATAGTCCAGTCGGCCTGACAACCCAAACATTTACCGACAACTGACACAGTGCAGTTACGTACTTTCTTATTCCGTGATGAAGTACAAATTCCGAGCATAAGTGATGGACAGTATTAATTCCAAATTGTTGCTGAATGATGGAATAATGGCGCCAAGGGGGAAATCCTTCTTTTAACTCCTTGTTTGTCAGTCATCAGTTTTCGGGCTGTTTTGATCCGGCCGAAAACAAATTCCTGTGCCAATGCCTGTGCCAAATTCTGAGTAGCACTTGTGCCCTACGCCCTCAGTTATGAAGGTGTATTCCAATCTCTGTCTTCCTCTGCAGAATTTACTCTTTACACTTCCCTGTAGTAACACTGAAGTTGTTCTCTGCTGTCTCATGTCCCATCAACCTGTCCCTTGTTCTTGTCAGTGTTTTCTACACGTTCCTTTCTTCACCGTTTCTCAGGAGAACCTTCTTACCTTTTCAGTCGACCTAATTTTCAACATTCTTGTCTACCACCACATCTCAAACACCTCCATTTTCTAATGTTCTGATTTCTCCACAGTGTATGATTCACTACCCTACAACGTTGTGCTCCATAAAATCTCAGAAATTTCTCTCTCAAATTAAGGCGCATGTTTGATGCTAGTGGACGTGTTTTGGCCATGAATACCCTCTTTGACAGTGTTAGTCTTCTTTTTATATCCTCCTTTCTACTCCCGTCGAGGGTTTATTTTACTTCCAAGCTAGCACAATTCGTAAACCATCTACTTTGTAATAACCAGTTCTGATATTACGTTTCTCGCTATTCTGATTTCTGCTACCTCTCTTTACTTTTGTATCTTTCCGGTTTACTCTCAGTCCATGTTCTACACTCATTAGAATGTTCATTCCACTCAACAGATGCTATAATTCTTCTTCACTTCCACTAGGGATAGCACTGCCATAGCGAATCTTATCATTGATATACTTTCACCATGGATTTTAATTCCAATCCTAAACCTTTCTTTTATTTCTGTCATTGAACAGTACGAGCAAGCGCGAGAACTGTCTATAAACTGTCTCTCTGGTGCCTTTACCATTACTACATTCCTAAAGCCAAAATGATCGTCATCTAACAGATTATCAGTTTTCTTTACCATTTTTCTGTATGTTATTCTTGTCATGCAAGAGCTGTTAAGGTGTGTGATTAAATTTATTAATTTAACGTTATTAACATTTGTGCAATTTTTTTATTACTTCATCAATATTTGTGGAAAAAAATTATTTCATATTTCCGTGAACTAAGAACTTACGAACCATCACCCACTTCGAATCCCAGGGGTTGAAGTTTTCGAAAGATCAGTGTAGATGTGGTAGAGGCGCATAACAGTGGTCATTGTACAAGAGAGACGGTGACTACTAGCAGCCGTTTTTCTCTTAAGAATGAAGACTACAAATTAACTGTGTAAAGTCAGTTGTAGTATGGTATTCATTCTGGACTGACCGGGGTTTTATTCCGCCAGGCTTTTGTTGGTATAACTAATCCATCTAAAGTCAGTTACAAGTTTAATAATACAAGGCGTACTGCCTGTAACTTTAATCATGAATATAGTTGTTTCTGCAGGAACCCGTTTCTTTTGCTAAGAGATTGTATGAGAAAATGTATTTATATATTTTATAGATTTATATTATCTCATGTTCAGTATCTCAGTCGTGACCTTTGCCTGGGCAGGTAGGTACTATTTGATGGTCTGTGTTTTACGGTCTACTATCCAATGTCCATTCATGTCTGAAGGACATGCCTAGGCATGTAAATACTGTTTGCAATGTCTATGTTTAACCGTCTACTATCCAATGTCCATGTATTCCTGAAGACCTTAGTTAAGGACGGAGATACGAAGATGTAAAGTCAGCGACTAAATCACACATTGGAATACACACCAACATCGAGAAGGCATAAACAGAGTTATTGTCCTTGCAAGAGCAATAACAATAAATGCCAAAAGGTAATAACTGGACCCACCTAAAGAGATGAATATGTGGTGTCAAGCTGTGTCATAAAGATATTCTCTCGCCAGTTCAATTCAGTCCATCACTAGTCATTCCACCTACCGGCCTTATCTCAACCATTCTTCTGTAACATCACATTGCTCGTCTACAACTCCACGTTTCACTTCGAGAGGTTGAATTTCGAAAGGTGGACATCCCAGCTCACCAACAAAATTTCGAAAGTTGTTCAGGGATACATTCTGAGTGATTTGGTGGAATATCCGTGGTCTTCGGTGGCTCGTTCTGGAGGTATTGCTTTTAGTTTGTTTTTTCGCTCAATTATTGCTTTAAAAATATCTGCACACCAGTGCAAATATCGAAGGTGTCGGCCACAAACATCAGTAGTGTTGCAGTGTATCTCGTTTGTAGAGACTTGTTCAACTCAATCGCGGTTCTTACTGTTGAGAACAGTAACGCCCGCTTCACTCTTTTCTCAAGCTTGAATTCAGTACTTCTTGGTTATGTCTCGTTTTTTTTTTTTTTTTTTTTTTTTTTTTTTTTTTTTTTTTTTTTTTTTTTCCAGCGTTACTTTCACTCGGACAATGAGACACAGCAGTGAGGATAGGCTTGAACCGTAAAATTACTACTGGTTCACCAAAGGTTATTAATCTCAATCAATACACAAAATGTAAAGTGGAAGTAGGTGCCATGGAATAACTGGTGAAATTACACACAATTTTCAGTAACACTCTTTACTCAAATTGGGGCAAGACTTTACGATATTTTAAAAAAGACCAACAATCATTTAACAAATAAGTCACAATTTACAATAGGAAAGGACTTTTAAATTATTAAATTACTATAGAAAATTTCACGCCAGTAAAAGGCAAGTACAGGCAAGTAATTTAACGTATACAACGCGACGCTGTATAGTATTTCAAGCTCCGCTAAATGACAGGTGAATTTCACTCCACTCATTAAATGGCGCAGAATCTAACTTGCCTGCAACATATAAAGACAATCCTGTTTACAAAAGTTCTCAAAATAGAAACATTAACATTTCCAAAATATATAAAAAAACAAATTTTACAAGTTTCTGCCAGTTAACTTACGCCAAACACACAAGCTCGCCAAGTAGCACTTTCACAATGTTCTCCTTTCAAGGCAGCAATTTCTACCCGAAATGAAATGGCAAACTTTTGCATTGCAAGAAGACACACTAATAACCAACTACCTGTATAAAACACATTAGCACGTCGAGTAAAAGCCTTAAAAGGTATTGAATTGGAAAAACACACAACAGTTTTTGCTGACTAGATACAATATAAAAAAATCCACTACGGCGTACATTAACAACCTTGCTTGATTATAGCCAAATATACATAAACACAAATTTACGTAAGTTACAGCTTCCAGATGAGCAGGAATTCGTTATGTAATTGACTAGTTCTTACCACGAGGCAAAAGGAATTTTTCTTGTTTCTTACAGTGCCTTTTACACGTGAGTCTAATAATACTAGTTATGGCAGGCGAGAGAATGGATCAGGTCTTAGTGCCTTGCATTTTAAACAGTACAGTCATTGGTGCCTTAGACTTTTACAGACAGGGCAGAGGCTAACAGTCGAATAAACCCGTAGGTAAGCTGGGAGGGGAAAGAAGCAATCCGAACCACAGATTTACTCTCTGACTCCCCCCCCCCCCTCCCTTTCGTCCGCAAAAGGGGACAAACGGACCACTCTTTTTAATGTTACCCCCTTCCCGCGGGTGGGCAGACGAGAATGAGTGGCGGGAAACCCCCCAAAATATACGGCTGGTATAATTAACAAGAATAAATAAATTGAATTCAGTTAAACTTCATAAAATCTGTTAACCATCAATACTCAACTTCTTGTGCGTTACGACTCCCAGGACTGAGCCAACGCAGCACCTCCAAATGCTCTGCCGAGCCGCCCGCTGCCAGCCGTTTCAACGGACGCAGGAAGGCGCGCCGATTTTCAGAACCTCCTCGCCGGTCGACGGCATACGGCCGAACTGCAGATTAGGCCCGTTCCGGAGCCCCGCTGAGGAAGATTCCTTTCGCGACGAGCAGTTAACGCCCCATACCACGGAGCCGCTGCTCGCGTCGCTTACGCTGAAGCCGCGGTCTGCGTGCTGTCCCTCCAGCACCGGCAGAGAAGTCGCTTCTTGATGCCCCGACTGCCAACTCTCTACAAGAGCCCATACAGCCCCTTCCTAAACCCACCGGAACAGCCTACTTTTCCCCTTTCCCGCTAGAGGGAGACACCGAAGCCTTCAATTGAGACAACGGCGCCACCGCCAGCAAACGGATGGCGACTGCTTCACGCTACACCCTGCGGTGTGCTTTTCAAAGCTAGCTTTACTACGGCTCAAGATTTACTTATGATGAGATTAGTAGTTTCTGACGTGATTAGTAATGGAAAAAGTGACCTTGTGCAATGTTTAAAAATTTCAGAAATTATTTACAGAAATCTTTTAATGCCTCGATTGCACTGCATGCGACAGTTAAAATATAACGACTAGCTGGTTTCGGTTGTAAGCAACAACGATCTTCATATCACGCACATATTAAATACAACCTGAACACAGACTGGATGCACCAGTAATAATCATGATGCAGTGACATGCATTTGTGTAGAAAGCAACATGAATAAGAAATCTGGTGTTAACAGCAACAGCAACAATAAAACTGAGCCTGGTTGTAAAACACGTACGAGCTCCGATTGTACAAATGATAGTGTTGTTAATAGTCGTATTAATGATTAGCATACGAATCTGTGAAAGGGAAGTTCAGCGACGCATAAAAATTTTTTTCGATATCTTGTATTTCATACAGTTGCAAGTTAATGATTGATGTGAATTTTACTGATAACAATCAACTGTTAAACCTTCGTCTCATACGAGTATGGTGTAAACCTGTCTCAGTTTTATAGTTGTTGTTGCTGTCACCATCAAATTTCTAATCCATGCTGCCTTGTACAGAAAGTGAATGCCACGCCAAGATGATTATTGCTGGTGCATCCAGTCTGAGTTCAGTCCGCAATTAACATACGCATCATCAGAGACTGTTGTTACAACTAAATCTAGTTGTCATCATATCTTAATTGTCTTATGTAAATGCGATCGAGGCATTAAAAGACTTTTGTATTTTTTTAACTGTAACGCGATGACGAGACTGTCGATAAGGACCTCATGCGTCAGATAACTAAATACTATGAAAGAGCAGCACAGAAACCGCATGCTGAAGTGTTTCCGCAATGACGGCAACGATATGACAGCACATTTGTCGTTGCATTACCCAGTAGTGTATTGTTCGTTTTGGTGACTGCATACTGCAGGCTTTCCCACAGGAAGAAAGGTAATCATAGGTACTGTTTAACGAGCCAACTAAAATACTCAAGAAATATCTTCGAAATTTTGTCATCACATGTTGGAGTTCAAGTGTGTGTGAGGACGCACTCGAAAAAAACACTTCGAGGTAAGGCTTGTTGACACTAAAATTTGTATTCCTGTGTAGCGAAGTTCGTCTTGCTATTGCAAGATTACGTTCTATACGCTCTTTACTTGTGATGCAGTCATTTTGCTGACCAAATAGCCTACATGATTACTGTTTTCGAGGTCTCTGTGCTGTGACCTCCCCACCGACATTTTGGAAGACAAAAAAATAATAAATGGGAGCCAAGCGTAACCTCCCTAGCAATTAAATTTAATGACAATAAAAATGTGAATCGCAATCTGACTCAAGGTGTAAGCTGTCACGAAAATAATAAAAAACAATTCAATGCTAATGAGACTTCAGTGACAATGTAAACTCAATTAAACCGAAATGTCGGTCTTTGGCCCTGTGCAAAAAAATTAGAATTATTTTCTTACCTCATTGAAACTGCATGTCAAATTTCTGCTCTTATTGTTGGCCACGGCTTAGAGGAAATGCATCGCAAGTATTGTTGTTTTTTTTTTTTTTTTTTTTTTTTTTTTTTTTTGAAATTTAACTGAAACTTTTCTTTAAAGGAAATGGAAGGAAATCGTTCGTTCAATTAAATGGTTCTTTTGTTAAAATTTGCTTTGAAATCAAAATTATTATTGGGGCACTTGTTGAAAATTAATTACAATAAATAAACTTTACATTATCTGATGTGCGCAATGCAGCTTGGTTACCTTAATTAACAATATACCTCATTCAGCATCTTGACCAGAGACCCATGTCGACGCCTGCGACTGCGTCCCGCTCGCGACCGTACTCGACTACTGGTGCTAACAGACTGCCATTCGCAACTGAACTCGACTACTGCTACCGACAGAGTACCCACAGACTGCACTGGCCTACTGCTACCGACAGACTACTCGTAACACTCGCGCGGTCAAGCGCAGACTAGCCACGATAAATAGCTCTCTGGTCAGAGACTCTGCAATGCCTCGCCATCGCCGCCACACAACATACGTGTTTCAGTGCCTTATCTTATTACCTCAGTATCAGCTGACTTAATTTGACTAAACATTCGATTACCCTTTTTTGTATATGTCTTACAAGCTCTATTCAAGACGCTATAAATTCCGTTCAACTGATCTTCCAAGTTTTGTCGACTTTGGCAGACTTCCCATGCCACTGCCAAACACAAAGTTTCCATTAACATATATTTTTCTTTCCGTCACTGATTACTCAGCGCACAGACATGTTACACTCCTCCCTCATACCCTTCTCAGTAAGTGCCTTCCTTTCTTTCCAGCGTGATTATGTTCTACTTTTGTTACTTATATTTTATCGTAGATAATTTCAGAATCCCAAGGACCCCATGGTACAGGAATCTCGTCCTTGTTTTGGAATCAAGACGTTCTGAGTGTTGGGTTTGATCCCAGAAAGTACTTATTAATTTTGAAGAAAAATTATCAGCAGTGGCGATCGATGACTTGCAGATAAGGATACAAAAAGGTATGATGGAGTTAGGATTTGTTTAGAACAGGAAACTAGGACAGAAAGTGAGTTACTGTGAACAATTCAGTGATAGTGTTGTTCTTATCTTAATACTTAAGATATACATGGTGACATCACGAACAGAAGATAGAAAGATAAAATATGTGAGGATACTGAAACTATAAATCGACATGTAAATGTTGTTGAATATCTAGTATGGGGCGTGACTGCGCCGCTGTAGTGGGTGAAGAAATAAAAGGCAGAAATAATGAAGAATATGGCCCTGACAAAAGGAATAAGGGAGGAGGGTGACTAAACGCTGCAGTAAATTTCAGTTATTAGTAGCAACTGTTTTAGTCTTCTTACATATTCAATGCGTTCCGCAGCGAATTTCTCTCTTGAGCCAAATTCTTCATCTCAGCGTAGCACTTCTTCATCTACATCTACATGGATACTCTGCAAATCACACTTAAGTACCGGTCAGAGGGTTCGTCGAAACACCTTCACAATAATTCTCTGGTATTCCAATCTCGAACAACGCACAGAAAAAAACAAACACATATATCTTTCCGTGAGAGCTCTGATTTCCGTTTTTTCAAATGGTTCAAATGGCTTTGAGCACTATGGGACTTAACATCTGTGGTCATCAGTCCCCTAGAACTTAGAACTACTTAAACCTAACTAACCTAAGGACATCACACACATCCATGCCCGAGGCAGGATTCGAACCTGCGACTTTTTATTTTTTATTACGATCATTGTTTCTCCCTACATAGATCGGCGTCAACAAAGTATTTTCGCTTCCGGAGGAGAAAGTTGATAATTAAAATATCGTCAGAAGATTCCGCCGCAACGAAAAACGCCTTTGTTTTAATGATATCCACCATAAATCCTGTATCATCTCACTAACACTCTCTCCCGTATTTCACGTTAACACAAAGCGTGCTGCCCTTCTTTGAACTTTCTCGATGCACTCCGTCAGACCTATCTGTTAAGGATCCCACACCGCGCAGCAGTGCTCTGAAAGAGGAGGACAAGTGTAGTGTAGGCATTCTCTTTAGTAGATCTGTTACAATTTCTAAGTGTCCTGCTAATAAAACGCAGTCTTTGGTTTTCCTTCCCCAGAACATTTGCTATGTGCTCTTTCCAATTGAAATTGTTCGTACTTGTAATTCCTAGATATTTAGTTGAATTTACGGCCTTTAGATTTGATTGATTTGTCGTGTAACCGAAATTTAACGGATTCCTTTCAACAGTCGTGTGGATGACTTCACAATTTTAGATATTTAGAGTCAATTGGCAATTTTTACACCATTCAGATATCTTACCTAAATTATTTTGAATTTGTTTTGATCTTCTAATTTTACTAGACGATAAACGACAGCATCATCTGAAAACAACGGAAGACGGCTGCTCAGATTGTCTCCTAAATCGTTTATGTAGATAAGAAACAGCAGAGGGCTTATAACACTACCTTGGGGAACTCCAGAAACCACTTGTACTCTGCGTCCTCAGTTATTTGTTCGGTGTGCTCCAATATCCGTGTCTCCCTAGAGTTTCTACAGTCTACATGTTTGCTGTTACCAATGAAGCTGTTCCCTGATGTCTTAACAGATTCAAACTCACTTTGGAATATCACCTGGTAGTTGGCAGGTTCTTCACTATGAAAACATACGTTTGGAGCTACATATTGTGCCTGATTATAAGAGTCCATTGGACTTAGTCTTGTGACTCTGTGACTGAAATAGGTATGTAATAATAATAAAAAAGGAAAACGGATTCAAATTTATGTCACCGATGCTGGAATTTCCCTTGTTTGCAGTAGCAAAACGTTACGACAACTGCCTAAAACTAGGCAGAATGTCAGCTGGTGGCTTTCGGACACTTCATGCGGTGTGGGAAGTATGAGGAGCAGAGACGAATGGGGAATTTTTCTAGCGACGATACAGGCCGCAAATCATGAGCTATATTGACATAAGCAATCTGGACAAAGGACACATTGCTGTGGCCTGGCACCTGGGAACTACACTACTGGCCATTAAAATTGCTACACCACGAAGATGACGTGCTACAGACGCGACAATTAACCGACAGGAAGAAGATGCTGTGATATGCAAATGATAAGCTTTTCAGAGCATTCACACAAGGTTGGCGCCGATGGCCATACCTACAATGTGCTGAAATGAGGAAAGTTTCCAACCTTTTCTCATACACAAACAGCAGTTGACCGGCGTTGCCTGGTGAAACGTTGTTGTGATGCCTCGTGTAAGGAGAAGAAATGCGTACCATCACGTTTCCGACTTTGATAAAGGTCAGATTGTAGCCTATCGCGATTGCGGTTTATCGAAGCGCGACATTGCTGCTCGCGTTGGTCGAGATCCAATGACTGTTGGCAGAATATGGAATCGGTTGGTTCAGGAGGGTAATACGGAACGCCGTGCTGTATCCCAACGGCCTCGTATCACTAGCAGTCGAGATGACAGGCATCTTATCCGCATGGCTGTAGCGGATCGTGCAGCCACGTCTCGATCCCTGAGTCAACAGATGGGAACGTATGCAAGACAACAACCATCTGCACGAACAGTTCGACGACGTTTGCAGCAGCATGGACTATCAGCTCGGAGACCATGGCTGCGGTTACCCTTGACGCTGCATCACAGAGAGGAGCGCCTGCGATGGTGTACTCAACGACGAACCTGGGTGCACGAATGGTGAAACGTCATTTTTTTCGGATGAATACAGGTTCTGTTTACAGCATCATGATGGTCGCATCCGTGTTTGGCGACATCGAGGTGAACGTACATTGGAAGCGTGTATTCGTCATTGCCATACGGGCTTTTCACCTGGCATGATGGTATGGGGTGCCATTTGTTGGACGTCTCGGTCACCTCTTGTTCGCATTGACGGCACTTCGAACAGTAGACGTTACATTTTAAATGTGTTACGACCCGTGGCTCAAAATGGTTCAAATGGCTCTGAGCACTATGCGACTTAACTTCTGAGGTCATCAGTCGCCTAGAACTTAGAACTAATTAAACCTAACTAAGCTAAGGACATCACACACATCCATGCCCGAGGCAGGATTCGAACCTGCGACCGTAGCGGTCACGCAGTTCCAGACTGAAGCGCCTAGAACCGCACGTTCACACCGGCCGGCCGACCCGTGGCTCTACCCTTCATTCGATCCCTGCGAAACCCGACATTTCAGCAGGATAATGCACGACCGCAAGTTTCAGGTCATGTACGGGCCTTTCTGGATACAGAAAATGTTCGACTGCTGCCCTGGCCAGCACATTCTCCAGATCTCTCACCAACTGAAAACGTCTGGTCAATGGTGGCCGAGCAACTGGCTCGTCACAATACGCCAGTCACTACTCTTGATGAACTGTGGTATCGTGTTGAAGCTGCATGGGCAGCTGTACCTGTACACGCCATCCAAGGTCTGTTTGACTCAATGCCCAGGCGTAGCAAGGCCGCTATTACGGCCAGAGGTGGTTGTTCTGGGTACTGATTTCTGAGGATCTATGCACCCAAATTGCGTGAAAATGTAATCACATGTCAGTTCTAGTATAATATATTTGTCGAATGAATACCCGTTTATCATCTGCATTTCTTCTTGGTGTAGCAATTTTAATGGCCAGTAGTGTAGCATCTCGGGAACGAAGAAGGTGGGGGCTGTTCCGTGCTGTTGCCGTGAGCTTCGGTGGAAAGTGATATAAAAACAATGAAACCACACGTAAGCGACAAAGTATTGGATGTCCACGCTTCATCACAGAACGTGAAGGTTGGAGCTACTCTGTACGGCAGGATAGACGGTATCCGTGGCGAAACCAGCGACAAAGTACAGATGGTCTTTCGGAGCATTCCGTTCAGTACACATTGTTGACCTTGGGGCTCTGCAGCGGATGACCCGTACGTGTTGCCGATTACACCGTTAAATACGGTTGTGGTGTTAACGGGATCATCAAGCCTGAATAGTGCATCAGTCGCATAGTCAGATGAATCATGTTCCTTGTTACACTAAGTCGTGGTGGGATATGCTGTCATCCTGGCGAACGGCTAACCGAAACAAGCGTCGCGCGACGTTCACAAGCCGTTAGCGGCAGCATCATGCAATTCACTTGGACTTCCATTGGAGCTGTGGCAGTAATCAGAGGAACCGCGGCAGTTGCGGACTATACATGAACTTTAATAGGGATAACGTACGTCCCTTCATGATCTATAACTTCCCAGTCAGCAGGATAACTGTTCTTTTCATAATGCCTTAATTTTGCTGCAGTGGAAAACTGACGTTGATTTGTTGCCCACCAAGTTCGCCTAATTTGCAACTAATGGACCACATCTGAGACGCTATAGGGTGCCAGATGCAGTGTCACAAACCTCTGGCCCATAGCTTACTGGAATCCGAATTTAGATGCTTTATTGCATTTCCAGGGTAGATCAGCGAGCTATTGATCACAAATTCATAATGTTTTGTATCAAAAGTGTGTATGTGTGGAATCATAAACTTGTTGAAATATGAGATATTATTTCCTATGACTGCCACAGGAGATTCTTGCCGCGCAGAGTGGCGCGCGGTTTGAGGCGGCATGTCACGGATTGCGCGGCCCCTCCCGCCGGAAGTTCGAGTCCTTCCTCGGGTGTGTGTGTGTGTGTGTGTGTGTGTGCGTTGTTATTAGCACAAGTTAGTTTAAGTAGTTTGTAAGTCCAGCGACCGATGACAGCAGTTTGGTCCCTTAGGAATTCACACACCCACATTTTTTGGAGATTCTTAATGTGATTACCACTCATTATTAAACACCCTTCAGGCCTTCTCAAAGAATCATGCAGTAGTGCGAACACACTTCGCAGTCCTCCAGATGGGTCATATGCGTGGAACGTATGGTGTTGAAAATGGCAGTGTTTTTCCACGTCTCCATAACCATAAGCATTGATGTGTAAGGTCAGGTGAACATTTATTCCCCCAGTAAATTTCTCGTTAAATGTTTTTGTTAACTATTAGAAAGAGATCACAGGAGAAAGTAAAATTAGAGTTACTGACAATTGTCGCCTGGCGCTGCCCGAGAATGGACTGTTAAACAACTTGTTGAGGTCACGGTTGAGTGGCCTCAACATGAGTTTGTGGTCAGAAAGGCCCGGATCTTTCCACTTTGGGCTGCAGAAGCGTGTTGTTTAGCTATCAGTTGGATGTCCGATGTTCAGGTATAAAAACAGCAATTTCTTGTCAGAATACATCACTCGAGCCGGCTGCAGTGGCCGAGCGGTTCTAGGCACTTCAATCTAGAACCGCGCGACCGCTCCGGTCGCAGGTTCGACTCCTGCCTCGGCCATGGATGTGCGTGATGTCCTTTTAGTTCTAAGTTCTAGGGGACTGATGACCTCGGATATTAAGTCCCATAATGCTCAGAGCCATGTGAACCATTTGAATACATCACTCGAGACAGTGCTAGGTGGGTCATTGGCTCTCATGCGTAGGCTGAGCTCAGTAGATGAAGCGTGCTTAGATCAGCAAGTCGCCTTTTGTCAAGGACAGCGTCCAGTGGTGCCCTCATTCAGCAGACGCGACTACGTGGTCAGCAAACCAGTGGTGTGGCATTCAGTCACGCCCTGACGCAGGGAGGTTCAAATGGTTCAAATGGCTCTGAGCACTATGGGACTCAACTTCTGAGGTCATTAGTCCCCTAGAACTTAGAACTATTTAAACCTAACTAACCTAAGGACATCACACACATCCATGCCCGAGGCAGGATTCAAACCTGCGACCGCAGCGGTCTCGCGGTTCCAGACTGTAGCGCCTAGAACCGCACGGCCACTCCGGCCGGCGACGCAGGGAGGTATGCAGTGGCCAAAGAAGGCCGCTAATGCAGCGCGTCTGGTACTGATACTGCATCGTGCATCAGACCATCCAGAGCTAAACTATGACCCCAGTTTAGACAGTAGAAGCTCACAGTGTTAAAATGTGCCCACATGAGGTGGGGAGCAGCAGCAGTGTTTGCCCACACAGACGACGGCGGCTGGGTGGCTAAGTGGCCAAGGCACGAATTTTGGTCTCCCAGGGTAGCAGGCTCGCAGCTGGTGAATACCGCTGTCTAGCGGCAAGAGCTCCACGATCCGTTTTGGGATGTTGTCTGATACAGACTTCCCCTCGCAGCTGGCCCAAGGCGGTGACTGGTGCCACTTGTCTAACATAGACAGTATTTATGTGAGCACGGTTTGAAACTACTTCTAAAACGGCAGCAGAACGGGGGAAAAATGCATGATTGTTGGGTTGTCATGAAATTACCGCCACGATGGCCGAGTCCTTGTTCTGCGTCAGCAGTATTGTAGCTCTGGTGCGCTGTGATGGTGTCGCAATTTCACTTCTCAAAACAGCTGTGTTTCAATGCCGAATGTCAACATAGTCTGAACGTAGTCTGCACAAGGCTTCTCCCACTTTTGTTTCTTGTGCCCTCCTGTTGCTGAGCTGTCCGTCTGTCTCCACAGGTGGCCACAGGTCATGTGCTCGGCTACGCTTTGATGATACTTAATGCTTGAGGAATACGCCCTGATGTTATAATCAATAAATGCCACCAATATTAATTAGCTTCATTACTAGAATGTTTTTGACCAAGAGGTGGACGTTGCAGATCTAGTATGACGCTGGAAGTTGTGATGTAACTGGCGAGTCGTGGCGCCCTGAAAATATTGTGTTCGGAGGAAGCAATGGCCGCATGGGCCGCTCGGCCAGCCGTGGCCCGGCACCAAACACGTGGTGCCGAACGTTAGCCGGACGAAAGGTGTAGCCCCTGCGCGTGGTCCATCGAGCATGTGGCTGGGAATTCCTTGGTGACGCTGTGCGCTCGGAGGGCCAAAGATGGCGGACACTTCACAGTTCGTATAGAAATTGATAGTAGCCAGATGTATCATGATACCTCAAAAAGAAACATGTACATTACTATTATTTGCACGGCAATTCTGATGGTGTTATCAGATTTTCAAAACCTTTAGTAGTTTAAAGTCTAGTATCTGACTGTAAATTATACAAGTAACACCCAGCAACGAATTTCCAAAATCTGAACCGTTCATCCGATTTATTTATTTATCCGATTTATTTATATTTTATTTAACTGCTGGACCATCGACACCAATACGTGTTTTGCAGAAATATACCGCATTCTCAAAAGGACTGCTGCTATCGTATTCATCATTTAAAGTCGTTAAGATAGTACCTGCAGATTTTATTTAATTGCAATTTTTCATTTATAAATTTACATGCTACATTCATAATTCGCAACTGCCGACTGATAGGAACCTTCGGCCATTCGATTCATATGTGTGTTCTTATCGTATACTGTAGACTCAGCAGTATTTGGCCTGTAATGCAGCAACTACGTATCCCAGCCCCTAGACAACGAAACCAGCAAAAACTTTTAACTCTGAGTCGGAGGGTACGCAGTTGAGGGCCACCACACCACATCCTTTCATCATTTTATTTTTAAAGCCCGCAAAGTCTTACCAAAAGCCGAGAGAATTCCGGCAGACAGTGAAACACTTTTACAAATGTTCTTCCAAATGTCCTGTTGCCCGCCACAGCATTCTCTCCATCGAAAGGTATCACTTGCACCAGTGTTCTCAATTATTTACTGGAGCTGCAGAGTGAAAAGGCATATCAGCGGGTGGGGGGAATGGTAAGGTGCTGTAACAAACAAACAATTAAAACATGGCAATAAATTTTTTAATCAATTTCGAAAAATTTTACTTCTGTATGATTTTCTGTTTGCTACAAACGATCTTTATAAAATCATTAAAAGGTCTCTTCAGCCAAAATATTATCATACTAGCCCACATCACTTGCCTAAATTCTCTGAAGATTACTGTACACAAATATTCCAAAACACAGATGGATACGTGTTGCCTTTAAACGAAATGGTCATTTACTGTAATAGCACAAAATCCTTATACCAATTGTACGTTTAATAGTATAAGAGTACAATTTATCAAACCGTGACGTATGTAGAAAGTCAAGATTTTTACTTAGACTGAATTAAAGGAACCAAATAGCCAAACGTGAAATACATCACTCTTAAGAAACAGGAACTGCTTTAACAAAACCAGAGAGACATTGTGCCTAAGCCTGATCGCATCCCACCTTTAAGAAAATAGAAATTTACTTAAACAAAATTGAAAGATATAACACAGCTTAGACGTGACGTACGTCACCCCAGGGTTGAAAGAAACACAGCACCTGTAATTAGAATGATCTCAAATTATACATAACAGACCGTGAGATGTGGTGCCATTAAAGGGAGTAAGTCTTCCCTTCCTGTTCTCATTTAAATAGTTAATAACCGTGTCAGGCGTTTAAAATAGTATAAACCATCCGCACCTCAATAGAATAGAACAAGAAATCCTTAATAGCCAAGGCTGTCTGTGAGTCACGCAACGCCGAAAGTACGGGGCAAACATGAAATCAATCTGTCAGAATTTTGGAATAATCAATAA
Organism: Schistocerca americana; assembly: GCF_021461395.2. Taxonomy (NCBI): domain Eukaryota; kingdom Metazoa; phylum Arthropoda; class Insecta; order Orthoptera; family Acrididae; genus Schistocerca; species Schistocerca americana. The sequence goes on along the minus strand of NC_060124.1, from coordinate 483,246,968 downwards.
AGGCTTAATACCATTTACTTCGGTGGCGTAGTCAAATGTCACAACAGGGTCTGAGTAAGGCGTTCGTTTTAATGGAGGTAGTACAAAGCCTGTTGCTGAAATGATGCGGTTAGCCTTGAAAAAATACATTACGTCCTCGAGTTAATGCTAACTACAGGTACCAGCGACGAGAGAGGACGTCGCATTCCAAGGCAGAATGGCGCGGACGATACACAAATTAGAACAGAGCCAACGACCAACCGTCGCCTGGACTAACTGACACTTGCTAACTTGGAATTGATCTTTCGTACGTAAACTGGAATACGCCGAAAAATTACAGTAATTAATTAAAATACAAAGAATAGAATACAGTCTGTAAGGGTTCACCACCCTGCTGGAGCAGATGTAATCTCGATGTATTGCCCAATAGCTGGAACGACAATTCACAGGCGCTGCCTGAGACATAAAATATCTTTGCCCCTGTTAAAAGAGAGCTGCAATAGCGTCGCAGGTCAGAGCAGTCTCTGCCGCAGTTGCAGTCGCTGGCTGCTACAGTGTAGTTGTAGTCTGTCGCTGGTACAGCGCAGTTTATAGTCAGTAGTTGTTAAAGTCACACTGCAGAACAAATTGTAAAATTTTATTATATGGAACTGAATAATAATTGTGATCAGCCGCAGAGCTAAATGATACCATGGAATAAGATGATGATGAACAAATGAATAATTGTTGATATAATGAAAAATCAACAATGTAAATGAGTCAACCATCTATTGTAAGGTAAATTTTATTATTTTTATTGGCATGCGCGTAGTTAAGTCACTTGTCTGAGATGTTAATATGAATTTGTTTCAACCTTTTCTTTTGTGATTCATCAGCACCAGTTGACCCAGATTTGTAATATTTTCAATTTTCCCTTGTAAAGAATTGTAGATCTTTATCAATAACGTAAAAAATTTTCAGAATAATGTTTTTACCAGTCAACTATAAAAGTATAATTTCCCCTCAACTCATTGCCAGTCCCGATTCAGTCATTTATCAAAATTAAAATATTCAAGAATTTTTGTCAGATCATAGTCATGTGCTCTTTAGTAATCAGACGACCAGCTGTGCAGCTATGTCACTAAGTAAACTCAGTTTTTCTAGTAACTGAGATCTCAGACAAATATTATCCAGTATTAGCAGATAGGCCAGCAATGCACTAAGCTGTGCCATTTACGAGCAGATATATAGACAGCTTTATCTGGTGACACCATCACGAGGTAAGAATTTTTCAGTTTATTTCTCACAGACAGATTCAGATTGATTTCACAGGGCCATGGCTTAGCACTGCTTACGTCAAAATTTATCAGTTTTTCATGAGTTAAGATTTATCAGTTTTCATACGTCACAATTTAATTATCCAAATTTAATTACTTTTATTTATTTTTTTATTTTCTGTTCGGAAAGATTACACATCATTACTTTATATTTTTTTAATATGTACGGGAAGGTTACAAGTCACCTTAGCATGAAGTGTTGACATCACTAGACACAGGCCTGCACTAATACGTTCACTACGAGTGCGTCTGAACGTTAATTAACTTCGTGCGAACAACAGGTCCATAAATCTAGTACAGTTCAGTGACTCATGCTCTTACGGGCTATATTAAACAAGCGTCACATGAAACTTACAACGACAGTTAGACAGGGTCATAAGGTATTTTAGGCCCCGCCACAGAATATTTTAACACTGAACCGTAATCAAGAAACGACTACAAGGGAAGGAAACAGTACAAGTTATTGAGATACTGGAAATGACTGCTGCTATACACGAGCTAAGATTTCACTCATCTATGTTAATGAGCATTACTTGTAAGTAATCGTGTCTCAGAATATCTGACCAAACACACTCAAGCAATAAAGGTACAGGAACCACACTGGCAGCCGTACTTACAATAGGCAATTCTCACTAGTGTGACACTGGTAGTGAACAGGAAGAAGAGCGAAACTCATGGGCTTGACATTTATGTAATTCAAAAAGTGAGCTTTTCGTTTGGCTTGCAATTCCATAAGTGTGGTAGTGAGTAGCCTGGGTTTTCCCCTGATACTGTTATTGCTAACACAAGGAAAAAGAAAAAAATATCAGTATAGTTAATATGTTTAGCTCTACAGTTATTATTTTTCTTATTTTGTCAGCCCAGAATTTTTTCTTTCGGGGCTCACTAATAAATAAAGAGACACATGTCTCAGGTCATCACCTTTTCGTACAAATCTCATATTAAAAACAGCGCACTTACACTGTAGCAGTTCTACATCTCCTAGGGTCAACGCTGCCAGTTTCAAGTGAAACCCAAGGTGGAATTTCTGCTCCTTCTGTTGCTGCGTCACACGCGGGTGCTGTTCCCAAAAGTGAGAATACTTTACTGAGAGCAGTTACAATTTGTGTGAAGTCACCACGATCTGATTTGTTTTAATAAGAAAAGCTTTAACTTATGACGAATTCCTACAGAATCTCCTAACGTACTCTTGTTGAAATCCGCAGGAAAAATACACAGCGGTGTTGGCTTAAAGTGTCGCCGTCCCAGAAGAGACGGTTTCGCACAGAACCTAGCTTCTCAGGAAATTGGGTGCACAATTAGGCTGTATCTAGTGTTATTAAATTCTCCGAGGCAAAGATCTACACACGATTCTAAAATAAGTTCATAGATGTCATAATTCATTATAAACCTGGCTTTGTAACAAAACCTCTACGATCAATCCATTGTAGTGTGGGACAGGTTCAAAATGGCTCTGAGCACTATGGGACATAACATCTGAGGTCATCAGTCCCCTAGAACTTAGAACTAATTAAACCTAACTAACCTAAGGACATCACACACATCAATGCCCAAGGCAGGATTCGAACCTGCGACCGTAGCAGTCGCGCGGTTCCGGACTGAAGGGCCTAGAACCGCTCGGCCACCGTGAGTGTGGGACAGGTGGAATGGGGTTGAGGCTAAGGCTATGCAGATGTGGTCCAGTTTAACAGTTTGAGAGGTGCTTTACCATTATGGCTAACCACATCTCAGCTATGTAAACGGCTATGGAACAGATTACTACGTTAATAGCAATTAAATGTCCCAGTTGTACTTGTAATAATTTTATGGAGGGTATGACAGTGACTACAGTGGTAGTACTAAGAGTCTGCACTTTTGTATAGTGGTGGCAGTTCACACATGCCGCTTAATGATGTGCAGAAATGGAGAATATGCCCTCAGGAGAGAGTGAGTGGTAGAGAGAGCCAGGGTCGTAATTGGGATCGTCCCTTGGGACGTAGGATGCATTGTCCTTACGACTGCACAGTGCTCATATGGCCACGGGAGAGCAGACGAAAGAGGCTTTTTGTGGACTGCTGAGGTGAGGTCCATGGCAGAGGAACATACCCTTGGACCCAGAAACACGTGTTAAAATGCAACCCCCACTGTCCCCCCAGTCTAACCTGTGGGCCATACAATGCACCCTTAGGTTAACGAGAAATACTTTCCTGGTGGTGGGAGAGATTCCAGGGAACCGCTGTCGGCTTCTATTGGGCTCCAAAAGCATAGCCTCAGTCTAGAAAACGTACCAAAACCTGCAGTGACTTTATTGAATGCCTGGTGGCCCACCAGGTGAAGTCTGGGAAAGTAGGATGTACCTTTCCCACGATGGTGAATACGTTCCAGCAAGAAATATACAGTACAGTGTTGGTAGGCCGTCCGTGATATAGATCATGAGTCCAAAATTTTAAACTGAGAGGCGCAATACACGAGTTGATTGGGTTAATTGTTTTATGAAGCTACTGGAGGAAGTATTAAAAAACAGTATAAAATTATACAATTGGCCGGTATTAGCAGTAAATCTGGTGACAGGCTGGATATTTTAGGTGCACGAAAGACAATGACCATGCTAGGAAGACTGCGTTTTGAGAATTTGGACTCAGAGATTCAGACAGAGATCATCAGAATAGAGATTCGGAGAACAGGATTTGAAAGAAGACTTTTGGAGACACATGGCCAAAGGACGACACAACGATTCAGAGAATTCATTCAACTGACAGAGACGGAGAGCCCATTCGAGTTATGCTACTATACGAGTAGTTTGACACCTTTGTCGAATACTCTGTCGGTCAATGTGCTCCAGTAAAATGCTTATCTTTATTTTCTGTCTTCCTCACGCTTTGCAGTGACTGTGTACTTGCTATCTAACTTCAAGGAATTATAACAATGACAGTGAATCAGCGTAACGAAATTGCCACTTTCACCCATATCAGAACCTTGCAAACCTTAAGTTACTGTCATTAATGTGAAAATCTACGATTAGATCAGATTAGATTAGTACTTACCCCATAGATCATGAATACAACACTTTGTAGTGATGCAGGACACGTCAGTTTAACAAAAATTTCCTTGGATGTCACAAATCAACTTTTTTATAAAATAATTGTTTGAGTAGTAATTAATATCTGTAGAGTCTTTTTTTTTCTATATGAGAATAAGGATACTGCAGTTGATACGCCCGCTAAACCTGCAGAGCAGAACAGGTAATTAGGATTGTGGAAAGGGCCAAATAACGCGGCGGTCAGTTTCATATCAAAATTGTAATTTATTGTAATTTAATAACACCTTTAAACCAAAACGGCACATAGCCGAACTTTTACAGCTACAAGTTTCAAAATCCAATTCTTTCACGGCTGAAGGCCTCCAAACAAAAAATCTTAAAAATCAACAAAATAAATTTCAAGTGACTGAAGACGCACAGTTAAAATTGCAAATAAAATTATCACAGCTAGGCTGAAAGCCTCAAGGCAAAAGTGGATAGAACAAACATATACAAGGTACAGTACAAATGGCTGAAGGACACAAACAAATTTCAAAATTTTAAAATATGTTGCCATAATCTTTTAAGGCAGAAGGCCGCAATGTTTTCGCTTAAGGGGAAATTTTGAGACTAAGGCTTTAAGCGGCTGAAGGCCCACAGTTGATTTACCAAAAATTCAAAAAATACTTAACCTTTAAGTTTTAAGTGGCTGAAAGCTCACTAAATGAATAAGAAATACAACAACAATAACTAAATTTAAGGATAAGGTTTTAAGCGGCTGAAGGCCCACAATTGATTTTCCAAAAATTCAAAATACCTTAAACCTTTAAGTTTTAAGTGGCTACAGATCACTAAATGAAAAGATAGCACAAGAACAGTAACTTTCAGCAAAATATCCACATGCCAGGGTTCAAACTTACTTATACGGACTGAAGGCCATTGATTTACATAAAACACAATAAAAAATTTTCTTTTAAAGCATTGGCTATAATAGATAATAGATTTAAGACCATTAAACACCCATGAAAAGGACAGTATAGCCAACGGCACTCAGACGCCTCCAAGAGGAGGGGGGGCGGGGGGGGGGGGGGGGAGGCGTCCGCCCGCGACACATTAACGTTCACTTAGATGAGATAGATGGTGGGTAATCCAACCAAGAGACAGTCACGGACCGACCGACCAAACGAGTTGCTAGCCACCAATCGGCACATAAACTCAAGGATCAAACTGTTACAGAAGTGATTATCCACAACGAAATATGTATTAAGCTGTCAAAACTACACACCATGTTGGACAGTGACAACAGGTGAGGAAAAGACACTGCCTGAAATTACGTTAATGGCCGGGGCAGGTAACCGGAAGACTAACGGCCAAAAGGCAGAAAATTTCGCTGGTACACTAGATGAGGTAATGTAGTTAACTCCACCAAAAAGGAACACTGCTTGAATTTACGTCAGCGGCCAGGACAGGTAACCAGAACACTAATGGCCACAAGGCAGAAAATTCCGCTGGTGCACTTTAATTGTAGTGAACCAATATAGCTAATTCCACCGCACAGCGGCTCGATTTCACCACTACAAACACTCGGTGTTGCTCACAGGAAAAGCTCCCCAACAACAAACCACCGAAACGGACGACTCAACACGAACGGACGTGGCTTGGGTGCTTAAGACATCATTCAAATTTGACGTCCTGGGTCGGTGAGCCACGAAACTCGTAGCGATCGGACAGCTCCACACACGCTCCGACACTGCGCAGGGACTGCCAGCGGACCCAGCCGACCGCGTCGCACGGAGATATCCTCCCTGGTCCGCACCAACCGACCGACTGCCGCCAGAATGCCGACAACGTCTAAAATAGTCGTCAGTGGAAATAACGCCAACTACACACACAACCTGACATACACTTGCACGAAGACCTGAATGATACCCAACAGTAACTAAGCATGCGTGAAGACAAATAGGGAGTCGATGCTCACACACACAGCTGACTCATGAATGATCCACCAAGAAAGTGGCCCGGCTCAAGTGATGAAACGGTCGGGCGAGCCATGTCGACGCTGACCGCACTGCTCCAGCCCGACTGCACAAGTGGCGCATTGCAACTCCCTGACTGGCAGCTCTGGACTGCACTTCAGACGCATTTCAATTGACTGGCAGACCGAACTTACGACCTGGACTAGCTTATGACAGACAATGACTGGGAAGTAATAGCAGTCGAGCAAAGATACTACGAGAGGGGATATATTGATAAGCACTGCTAGCGCTGCTCACGGTCAGGCAAAGAAGCGGCTCAGTGACACCAGTAATTTAAATTAAAGTAGTGACACGGAAGTACGTTAAAAACAGAGTGTAAAATACATGCTGGCGGGAACATGAGCCACGCACAGCTCAAGTGGGGCTACGAGGATGGGATGCAACAACATTCAATGTGCCAGATAGTAGAATACGGGAACAGATCTTACTCTGATCCATCACTTTCCCAAGTAATGCAAGTCTTAGAACAATATGTTTCTGGTGCCACAGTGGCTGATAAGTTGACCAGGCCCCGATTTGTCGCGTCGAGTCGCCCCTTCTTCATGACCATCTCAACAACAAGCATGTACACAGCCTTGCGGACAGCCACGTACGACATGTAACAGAGCCTGTGATTTGAACTGAGCTCACTCTGAAAATGTACTGAGAAGACGCCAGATTGGAATCAGTCAGTAAGTACGGCCCTCCAGGCAGCGGCGGTGGCCTAAATACTTGCTGCCCAGAGGGCATTGGCGGCGTGTTGCTTGTTGGTATGTCTCTGGCCTCTCTTGTGATAGGCACGCTTCATCCAGCGCCTACTATCCATCTTCACGCAGCATCTTTGCAGACCGGTGTGCTGGTGACACCTGACGCTGTTGACACTGTCAGTGATTGCAGACCGAGCGCCGCCACACGGCAGGTCTAGACAGACTTCCTAGCACTCGCACCAGTTGTACAGCCGACTTTGCTAGCGATGTTTCACTGACAAATTACGCTCTCATTTGCCGAGACGATACTTAGCATAGCCTTCAGCTACGTCATTTGCTACGACCTAGCAAGGCGCCATTATCAATTGCTATTTATCATGTGATGCATGTACCGTCAGACCGATGTTCGCCAATTATGGATTAAAGTTAAGTATTCCAGAAGCTACGTACCTTTTTTTGCTAGTCTCACTTCCTTGTTATTTTCCAGACCTCACGCCAGCCTGCGTGAGCTTAAACGCGTGCCTTTCGGCTACCTCACAGTGGCTTGGCTGTCTTGCCAAGTCACAACACCTAGTTTCTTAAATAAATATCTGCAACATGATCTTGGATGGACTCCAGCTATTAGTCTGATCACATGCTTCTGTGTAATGAATATTTTTTTCCTTAATGATGAATTATCACCAAATATGATTCAATAGGAAAGCAATGAAAGAAAATAGGCAGAGAAAGCTAATGCCCCCTAATATTGCAAGTAGCTAAACTGAAACATTTCAGTAGATCATCAATATGTTTCTTCCAAATCAATCTCTCATCACTGCACACACCCAAACATTTGGAATATTCTGCCTTAGCTGCTGACTTCTGTTCAGACTCTATATTTATTAATTGTATTGTGTCATTTACTGAACATAATTGCGTCTTCTGCGCTTTATAAATATTTAATGAGGGTCTACTTTCAGAGAAACACTTAATAATTTTCTGAAAGACATTATTTACAATTTACTCAACAAATTCTTGTTTGTTGAGTCCGATTACTATACTTGTACGATCAGCAAAAAAAAAAAAAAAAAAAAAAAAAAAAAAAAAAAAACTGGCTTTGCATCATTGCGGCAGGTCATAAATATATTTTAAGAAAAATGGCGATCTAAGACTGAGCCCTGTGGGGCTTCAACAACTTGATGCCTCCCGAGTCTGAGGAATGTGCTGATTTTTCTGCATCATGTCAAGTGTTTATTTCAGCATTATGCACCCTTACAGTTAAGTATGAATTAAACTATATGTGCTTTGTCCCACTCCTACCTCAATACTGAAGGTATTTAAAATAATTCCATGATTTACATAATATCATTTAATAATCGATTGGTGAAAGCACTTTCAGTTATTTATGTTGAAGAGCCTTATTGAAAACCAAACTGACGTTTTGTTAGTACTTTATATCTACAATCATGCAATATTACTCTTGAATACATAACTTTTTCAAGACGTTTAGATAAAGTTGTCAGAAATAAGACTGGGCGGTAGCTGTTGGCATCGGGTCTATCCCCTTTTCTATGCAGTGGTTTAACAGTAGCATATTTCAGTCTATCAGGAAAAATGCCCTGCTTCAGTGAGATATTACATATGTGGCTGAGAATCCTACTTATCTGTACAACTTATTTCGAAACTGTTTGTAATTAACATTCAGTTTCTTCAATATTTAACATGACAGAAGTGAAATAAATTACAAATATGTATTACTAACTGATTTTCATTTTGTAGTTAATGGTTAATGAAATCTGTATCCATCGGTAGAAATAACAGAATTTCATGCAAAAAGCTGGGCAAAATTAGTGTTTGTTTTTTCTGTACTGTGAGACCCTAGCGTTCATATTTGTAGGATAATAGTGTATTTACATGCTTTATAACATAAAATGAAATAAAATCATGGTATCTTTATTAGATTCTTCATTTTTTAGCTACAGCAGTATGTATTATTCAGATAATGTCTCCCAGTCTTGTTCATCTGAGCAGTCTCTTTCTATTGCAGACTCGATCATCCTTTTCATCTTGAGGGATCTATCTCATCCATCCTTCGCTTGAGGGCAGTAAATGCAACGTTATCTTTAAGAAAGATTTGCTCGGTTTCTTTAGCATCAGTCTCATACCCGTTGTTAACGTATCAAATTTTAGCAGTAGCCTGTTTATGCCCAGATTGCAGTCTTCTCTTAAGAATTTCTTGGCAAACGTTTGTCTGTACCAGATGCAAGTAGTTACTGCAGGCATCTGCTGCTTCTTCTGATAAATCGCCTGTGGGTAATAGGACATACTTAATGACAGATGGGTCATGCTCCAGAGTCTTATGTACAGTGGAACAGAGGATACCATATATACATATATATATATATATATATATATATATATATATATATATCTATATATATATATATCAACAAACAGTCTTGCTGTTTCAGCAGTATAAAGAGACAGTTTGTCTTCGTCTGTCTTATGTCCTCTGGGAGTAGCTTCTAGAATTGTCTTGAATTAATAGTTGAGTTGCATATCTACACCTGTTGTTTCTGCTGGTGTGTCAAGGTCTGCAAAATATAACCTTCTAGTCGTATTTCCATGGCCTCCCTTGGGCATAGGGACCGATGACCATGGCAGTCTGGTCCCTTTAATCCCCCAAACCAACCAACCAACCAACCTTGGGCACATTTACAATTGAACCCAATAGATTTCTAAACATCACTTGTGTGACTTTGTTCCTCTCTTGAAAGAGCCTCTTTTTCTCTTTTGAACGAATTTACCACTTTTTAATTTTTGTATTATAGGGCAAATGCAACAAAAATTCGAAAATGTAATTGGGGCGTGGAGTACAGACAGTCCTAACTGAAGAGCTTTTTATTTACTACTTTGGTTTGTGCAAAGTCATTGAAGTTTTTCGAGGTTGCCTTGCAAATGTAAAATCACATTGTCTATGCTGTCTCTCTTGCTGCATTGTAAACCTTTGCATCTACCGTAGTAATCATCAATTTCTGTTTTGTGGCTAAATCATCTTCTGTTCCTGCAATTTTTATTTCTTGTAATGTTTCAATTCGTCTTTTAATATAACCAGTTTCTTCATTAGTAACATCGTTTGGGTCATGAAACAATTCAATTCTTATTGTTCTGCAACAGCGAGGAGATGTTTGGTGTAGAATTTTTCCAAACAATTAGATCTTTATTTGGGCGGCTAATAACTTAAGAGGCACTAAATATGACTGAAATATGTTCGGATCGCCATTACGGTTATTTCCAAATTCTTGTTTAGACTGAATTTGCTATGATCCATCACACTTCCATTTATAATTAAGTTCCAATGCATTTATGTCATCATTCGGTAGATCTTTAAAACCTGTTCCTAATTTAATATTAATCGCTCACATGTGTGACTTCGTAAGGCCTGAAGCTGAATCTTGGCACATGTGGTAGCCACCTGACGGGACTGAGCCACAGAGTAGCGCTTGGCTCTTGAAGGAATCTGTAACAGGGATAGAAATTCGTATCAGCTGTTCTGATTATCTAGTGTTTTTTCCTTGTCAGCGAGACTTCCACAAACATTAACAAGGCCCGGATAGGTGAAAGTCACTTTTTTTGTTTGTAGGTCTCTACGACTCCGATCTGATGCTTGTCTGTATTTAGCTCATCGTGTAGAAGATGAAGTAATATCTTTAACCAGTTTCGAACCCTCAACATTTCCAAATTCTCTAAGCTTTATTTGACTGGCATACATTAAGTCTGTAGCTTCAAAATTGTTTCTCAGTAGCTGTGTCGTACATCTTTTACTGCATTTGCTTAAGTCTACGAACGATTTTCATGGCCTTTGCAGCATGGAATTTTAAGGGAACTTTGCAGACAGTTATGGTTTTTTTAAGAAGATGCGTCGTATGAAGCAAGCCATCGTTTCTTTAATTGTGACTTTATATGAAACAGTTTACACTTAAAACTTGTCAATCCCTTATCAGGGAAGGTACGATCTGATAGTGTATAATTTTCCATTAAGTTCAATCTTTTTACAAACTCTTTTCAGAACATCACTTCATAAGGTCACAGGGGCCTTTTCTTGTTATAACTCTGGTATTCGAAGGACCTAGGGTAAAAACGGCTTTCAGAATTCGTTTCGGAGACGACATTTTTTAGTGGTGACAACTTATTAATGTAAAACTTGTGCACAAAATCAAACAGCGGTATTCAGCAGCTACTTTTTGAAATTTCCGGCAGAGGAAATATGCAGGGAAATACACTGGATTATAGCAAAAAGAATGATTACTAATGAATCACGAGTGAAAATAATTATAAACAACAGTATATACACGGAGCTTGGGAATTCATATTTGTTTCCATAACAGTTGAAATCAAAACACACTTTAACAGATTCATAAAAAACAGAGTGATTTCATGCCAATAGAGAAACTTCAGATGCACTGCAAGCGAGACGTGTATACAGACTGTCTCTACCACGTATCACTGCACAGTAAGCAAATGACACACTGTCTCAGAAATGCCCCATTTTCTGTCTATCGCAGGAAACTGTGCATTAGGGGAATTAGTCGCATTTGAAAAGAGGGTTTTTGACCAGCTTTTAGGGCAAAATACCCCCGTTTACGACACGCGGGTTCTCGCAGATTAATTTATTAACCATCAAAAATTTCAGTTAACGCACGAGAAACCAAGTTCAATAAAGTAAATGCAGTTGTCTGTAGCCTGAAAGAGCTTTTAGGGCTAAAATAACCAAATAAAAATATCCTTTTGCCAGAAGCAGAACGAGGTTAAATATACAACAAATTCAATCTAGCCATACAATGGGCCACCAGGCAACAACAGACACTTCAAAATGTTTGCCACTCTGCCTCAACAGGAAATAACACAAAAAAATAGCAATGCGAAAGAATACTTAACTTCCTTAGAATCAGCAATAAAGCCTTGTTGCCGGCCGCTGTACGTTAATTCTTGCTGACTAGTCTCTTACACTTCATCCTACTCTTCATCACCACGAAATTGTAATCTTAGTCTATACCCGCTCGTGGGTATGCCTTACAACCCAATATCTGATTTCAGAATCTCTGCTTGACTGAGCCGGCCGTTGTGGCCGAGCGGTTCTAAGTGCTTCAGTCCGGAACCACGCGGCTGCCTCGTGCATGGACGTGTGTGATGCCCTTCAGTTAGCTAGGTTTAAGTAGTTCTAAGCCTAGGGGACTGATGACCTCAGATGTTAAGTCCCATAGAGCTTAGAGCCATTTGAACCATTTTTTGAATGCCTTGCTCTACTATTACTACCAACTTCCGACATCTAACACACACACATTATCAACAAGATTTCCAAGCTCTGCACACTCTGGTCTGAATAACTACATTTACTGACTGTGACAACTAGTGTCAAAGTCGCAATAATTTTTCGGATGAATTTGTCATACGCAAATTCGGTGGTTCCGGTAACAGATTTCGTAACTTGTAATCATAGTATCCATATAATTGGATACCATCAGATTTGATCGCATCTTCGTCAAGTTCGTTTTCTAGATTTTCGTTCATCCAGTTCGTCTTGTACAGTATGTGCCTGCTAACTGAAACATATTGGCGAGAGAAATTGACAAATATTGCCGTCCGGAGAAGTCTCTTGGCGTAAATCGTGTAGTGGTTCAGCAGAAAAAGAAAAGACAAGCAAAGTAGTGAAACGTAAATGAGACTCCTTGTGTTCACAGAATTCTGCACCTCGAAAGGTTGGCACCAGATAAGTACCATTGCGAGAAATGTCGACTTCATACGGTAGACCGGTGAGGACACAGCAATAACTTGGCTTAGTGAGGTAATTCCTGTTGTCAAGTCATGCGTGCTTCTGAGGAGACCGCGAATGTTTATGTAACGTCGAGAGAGCTTCGCGTGACGCTAATTTGGAAGCCTTATCTTATCAGACCGTCTGCCGCACTGTCAAAACAACAGTCACGTGACCCTTAGAGCGACACTCCTGAACCCGCGTCCTTCAAGATGATGATGCACCGCGGAAGCAACAAGAGCGATATACCGGACACCGCCTGCTTTTGCACATATATCTACATCCATACTCTGATAACAATTTAGAAGCGCATAATAGACGGTACTCCCCGCCAGGCCTTTATGCGGTTCCATTCACGAATTGGAGCGCGGGAAAAATGATTGTTTAAACTCCTCTCTTCGCACTGCAATTTAATCTTGTCCCCATTATCCCAACGGGAGCGATACTCAAGGGGTTGTGGTATAGTCTTTGGTTCATCAGTTGAAGCTGATTTTTGAAACGTTGTCAGTAGGCATACATGTTTCAACTATTCTTGGCCATTACATTATGCAAGCTTTATAGTCAGCATTATTCTCACTGCTTTGATGCGGCCCGCCACGAATTCATCTCCTCTGCCGACCTTTCCTCTCAGATACACCCTACCTCCTAAACTATGTGCTGGAATGCTGGAAGCGTTCCACTCTCTGACTTCCTCTACAGCTCCCTCCGGTACCATGGAAATTATTGCCTGAGTACCGCAGGGAAGCGTGATAGGACCTTTATTGTTTACAATATACATAAATGACTTAGTTGACAACATCGGTAGCTCCGTGAGGCTATTTGCAGATGACACGGTTGTCTACAAGGAAGTAGCAACATCAGAAGACTCGTACGTACTCCAGGAGGACCTGCAGAGGATTAATGCATGGTGCGACAGCTGGCAGCTTTCCCTAAACGTAGATAAATGTAATATAATGCGCATACATAGGGGCAGAAATCCATTCCAGTACGATTATGCCATAGGTGGTAAATCATTGGAAGCGGTAACGACCGTAAAATACTTAGGAGTTACTATCCGGAGCGATCTGAAGTGGAATGATCACATAAAACAAATAGTGGGAAAAGCAGGCGCCAGGTTGAGATTCATAGGAAGAATTCTAAGAAAATGTGACTCATCGACGAAAGAAGTAGCTTACAAAACGCTTGTTCGTCCGATTCTTGAGTATTGCTCATCAGTATGGGACCCTTACCAGGTTGGATTAATAGAAGAGATAGACATGATCCAGCGAAAAGCAGCGCGATTCGTCATGGGGACATTTAGTCAGCGCGAGAGCGTTACGGAGATGCTGAACAAGCTCCAGTGGCGGACACTTCAAGAAAGGCGTTACGCAATACGGAGAGGTTTATTATCGAAATTACGAGAGAGCACATTCCGGGAAGAGATGGGCAACATATTACTACCGCCCACATATATCTCGCGTAATGATCACAACGAAAAGATCCGAGAAATTAGAGCAAATACGGAGACTTACAAGCAGTCGTTCTTCCCACGCACAATTCGTGAATGGAACAGGGAAGGGGGGATCAGATAGTGGTACAATAAGTACCCTCCGCCACACACCGTAAGGTGGCTCGCGGAGTATAGATGTAGATGTAGCTGTAGATGTCTTAACAGATGTCTTCTCATCCTGTCCCTTCATCTTGTCAAAGCTTTCTCTGTACTCCTTTCCTCGCCGATTCTGTGAAGCGCTCCCTCATTCATTACCTAATCAGTCCACCTAAATTTCAACATTCTTCTGTTGCACCACATCTCAAATGCATCGATTCTTTTCTGTAGCGCTTTACGCACAGTCCATGTGTAACTGCCATACAATACTGTACTTCAAACGCACATTCTCAGAATTTTCTTCCTCACGTCAAGGCCCTTCTTTGATACAAGTAGACTTCTCTTGGCCCATAACGTCCCTTTTGTCAGTGCTAGTTTGCTGTTTATGTTCTCTTTACTCCGTCCATCGTAAGTTATTTTGCCGCTAAGGCAACAGAATTCGTTAACTTCATCTACTCCGTGATCCTCAGTTCTGATGTTAATTTTTTCGATGTTTTCATTTCTTTACTTCTCTTTATTTTTGTCTTTCTTCGATGTGATCTCAATCCATATTCTGTACTCACTTGACTGTTCACTCCATTCAACACATCCTTTAATAATTCTTCACTTTCATTGAGGATAGCAATGTCATCAGCAAATATTATCAGTGATACGCTTCCACCTTGAATTTTAATCCCACTCTTGAACCATTCTTTTATTTCATTCATTGCTTCATAGATGTATAGATTGAGCAATAAGGACGACAGACTATATGCCCGTCTTACATTCTTTTGAATCAGAGCACTTCCTTCTTAGTCTTGCATTATTATTGTTCCCTCTTGGTTCTTCTATATATTGTATATAACCCGTCTTTGTTCTTTTTCCAGGTCGACAGACGCTGTGAAGAGCTCTTAATTTTCTTTCAGTCTCGCTTCCTTTAGCAACCGCAACGTCACAGCTGGCTCTGTGATGCCTTTACCCTTCTATATTGGATGCGTGTCCTATTGAGCTGATTGTGCGATAATTATTGCACATGTCGGCTCTTTCTACCTTCGGAGTTATGTGAATAATGTTTCTCCGAAAGTCTGATGGTTTCTAACAAGTCTCATATTCTACACACCAATGTGAATTGTCGTTCTGTTGCCACTTCGCCCAGTGACTTCAGAAATTCCAGTGTTATCTTATCTATCCTTTATGCCTTATTTGATCATCAGTCTTAAATTCTGATTCTAATAATTTATCCCCTAACTTTTCCCTGTAGCCACTTGTTTCTTTTTCTGTCAAGTCATCAATCAAGTCCTCCCCCTCACAGAGGCCCTCAATGATCTCTTTCCGCCTATCCGCTCTCTCCTTTGCATTTAACAGTGGAATTCCTATTGCACTCTTAATGTTATCGCCCTTGCTTTTAATTTCACCAAAGCAAAGGTTGTTTTGACTTTTCTACATGCTGAGTCAGTTTTTTCCGGTAACCATTTCTTTCCCTATTCCATAACATTTTTCATATAGCCATTTCGCCTTAGGTTCCCTGCCCTTTCTGTGTATTTCATTCCTATGTGACTTGTATTTCAGTATTCTTGAATTTCCCTAAACTTTTTTCTACTTCCTTCTTTTGTCGACCAACTGAAGTACTTCCACTATTAGTCTTTGTTTCTTCGCAGTTACCTCCCTTGTACCTACAGATTCCTTTGTAAATTCCGTGATTGCCCTTTCTAGAGATCAACTGAACTGTCTGCTGAGCTATTCATTGTCGCAGTATCTACAACCTCAGAGAACGTCATGCGTCTCTCTTCATTGCTTAATATTCCCGTGTCCCAGATTTTGTACATTAATTCTCGCTGACTGGTCTCTTAAACTTCATCCTACTCTTCATCACTACTAAATTGTGATCTTAGTTTATACCCGCTCGTGGGTACGCCTTACAATCTAATATCTGATTTCGGAATCTTTGTTTGACTGAGATGTAGTCTAACTGAAATCTTATTGTATCTCCCGGCCTTTTCCAAGTTTCCTCCTCCTATTGTTATTCTTGACCAGAGTATTCGCTAATTCTAGCTGAAATTTAATGCAGAACTTAATCAGTCGTGCTCCTCTCTGATTTCTACTACCAAGCCCACATTCTCCGTAATCCTTTCTTCGACTACTCGTCCTACAATCTTATTCTGATCACCCACAACTATTACATTTCATCTCCGTTTACGCACTAAATTACTCGTTCAGTATGTTCATATACTTTGTCCGTCTCTTCATCTTATCTCTGCGAAGTCGACATCTACAACAGAACTATTGTTGTCGCCGTGGCTTTGCTGTCGACTCTGATGGCAACAATCATATTACTGAAATGCTCACAGTAACTTTCTCTCTGCCTCTATCGTCCTATTCAGAACGAACCTACTCCTGTTATACCATTTCATGCTGCTGTTGATACTACTGGGGTAAGGTTGCCTCCTGGGAGTGAAAGGACCGGGCCAAATAAGGGTTGAACATCATTCATATCAAGATTTTTGTTTACACTAATCAGCACAAATAGGTTTACCAATTGGATCAACAGGACCATGACATATTACGACCAAACTTTTTGAAAAGACAATATAAGATTATAAGGTAACTATCCAGGGCACCCCCCCCCCCCCCCACACATTTTACACCTGATAGTGAAGATTCAACTTCAAAACACGTCACGAGGTGGAAACGGTAAATAATTAATTGTCGCGTGGGACAGAAAACGTAGGTCTAAAGAAGACACTAACGGTTAGCTGATGAATCTCACCAATGTAAACACAAGCTTGGCCGGGAAATAACAAGCTAGCGGGCTTCAGATAATTAAAGAAAGCGACTTGACGATTTAGTTGGCACGGTACTAGACAGCAAATATGTTTTGGACGTCATGGTTAATGACACTGAAGATAAAAGAAATTTACAAAAGCCCAATCATTTAAAACACACAATCAAACCATAACTCCATAACAATTACTAAATAGAAGCTATGATATTTTGATACGAGCTACACGTTCCCCATTTCGCCTGGCCAGACACTGGAACAGGGATGAATAACAACTACAGGAGGCTGAACCGAGTCCGATATAGAAACAGCAGGGCACAGACACGCGCAGGAAGTGAACGAGTCACAATTATCACTCTCAAAGCGGGGAGGAAAATCGGTCTACAGGGTGGTCCATTGATCGTGACAGGGCCAAATATCTCACGAAATAAGCGTCAAACGAAAAAACTGCAAAGAACGAAACTTGTCTAGCTCGAAGGGGGAATCCAGATGGCGTTATGGTTGGCCCGCTAGATGGCGCTGCCGTAGGTCAAACGGTTATCAACTGCGTTTTATTAAATAGGAACCCCCATTTCTTATTACATATTCGTGTTGTACGTAAAGAAATATGAATGTTCTAGTTGGACCACTTTTTTCGCTGGATACCACATGCAATGGGTGAATGCAACAGTGGCGTCGTTATGCCCTTGGAGAGAAATCGCGTCAGTGGGGAGGGAGAAGACCTCCTTGGAAGGATCCTCACTAAGAAGGAAACCTGGGCTTGGTCGTACGAACGACGATTAAAGCGGCAGTCCAATGGATGGAAACGCCCTGGTTCTCCTCGCCCACAGAAAGTGCGCCGTGAACGAGCTAGTACCAAAGTGATGGTTATTGTGGCTGACGATATCGATGGCTCAGTCCTGCATCACTTTGTACTGCAGTGGCAGACAGTGACTGCAGCCTGTTACTGAGTTTCTTGTGACATCACCTTCGTGCCGCACTGAGAAGAAAGTGGTGGTACTTTCTGGTACTGCATCCCGTCATCCTTCAAGACAACACTCGATGCCACATAGCGAACCCCGCGCAGAAGCTCCTGCGTACGTGGGGGTAGGAAGTACTGGGACATCCACCGTATTCACTCTATATGACTCCATGCGATTACGACCTGTTTGTCAAAATGAATATCTTCGTGGAACCTGTGCCATAGGGCGGCCATTGCGGGACAACGACAGAGATTCCTGAGATAATTTTCTCCCCTCTTTACAACTACAAGAAAATGCATATTTTTCTCACCAAGAGCGTTTCACTTTTTTGAGGTAAAGCATTATCAGTGGTCTGTAATTGAAGATATTTCAATTACATTTGTTTTTTAAGATCGATAAATGGTTTGTTAACATTTTGTTAGTTTTACTGCTTGGTTTCTCGCCTACATCAGGAAATGCCATCTGCTAGAATGTCTTTGGTTTCTTTCTTCATTAGACAATGACACTTGCAGTCTAATTTTCCACTACTTTGCAGTACTACGCATTTTTTACGTTTTACACAGCACACTTCTTCGTGCCGGCCGCTATCGCCGAGCGATTCTAGGCGCTTCAGTCTGCAACCGCGCTGCTACGGTCGCAGGTTCGAATCTCGCCTCGGGCATGGATGTGTGTCATGTGCTTAGGGTTAGTTAGCTTTAAGTAGTTCTAAGTCTAGGGGACTGATGACCTGAGATGTTGAGTCCCGTAGTGCTTAGAACCATTTCAACCATCTGAACACATCTTCGTATATCACCGTTTACTGTTTGTTTTTTGAAGTGTTGCCAACATCGCCACTAATTTGCCTCTGATCTGTACTTTTTTGTAGTTAATTATATGTGTGTTATTCTACATCAGCCTGTTGCTGTATACGTACAAGAGTTTTAAATATTTCTATTTCTTTTTTTTTGTGAGAAGGTGGCGGAGGGAGAAACTCGACGTAAACGCATAGTAGTGTGATGCAGAGTGAGGTATGAGTTGGAGGAATAGGTGAGGAGAAAGACGTGAAATGTAACTGGGGGGGGGGGGGGGGGGGGGAGGAATGGGTGGGAGAGGGAGAAGGATGGATAGGAACTTTTTTTTCATTATTTTATATTAATGCTGTGTGTTTGTGGAAATCTTGGAAAGGGAGGAGCTATCTGTCTGTACTGTTCCTTACGATGTTCATATCTTTTCCAGCATTGCTTGGTCTGTGGTGTTACTACTTTAGATAATCTGCAAGTAAAGAGTGGTTTGTATCGTTTTTAAGTGCTCTGATGTGTTCTTTATATCTTGTGTCGAATGTCACGCCAGTCATTCCAATGTATATTTTTCACTGTCCCTGTAACTGAACTGTTATCTGTCTGTTTTTTATTTCAGTTTCGGGATGTGGTTCGGATTGAGTTATTTGTTTTGTTAACAATGTTTATGGCCTGTTTTTAAATATATTACCTATTTGATGTGTGCATTGTTATAATAGGTCATTTTTGCCATTTTTTGTAGTAGCGCTGGTCGTATGTGTTGTTATGACGGGATTAGTTTTTTCATTATTTGTGTCAGTATTTTTCTATTCGGTTTGTGTACCCTTATTTTTTTGTCCGTTTTAGTTTGTTCTGTAATGGCCAGCTCTTTTTGGTGTTCAGAAGTGTTGGGGGTATTCTATTCAGTCTGTTTAACATCTATCTGATTGGAGCCTGTTTCGGATTCTGAAGGTGATTTGAAGTTGCATTTAAGATAGAGTCACTTGTTGTGGGTTTCCTACATATGTCAAACGTGTGTTTGTCATTGACTTTCCTTATGTTTATACCTAGAAAGGTGAGTGTTATCTTGTTATTCTTCTATTGTGAAGCTTATGTTTTTTCTGTACAGTATTTATGTATTTTTATAGTTGCTGTATTTTATTTTCATTGTCATTTTACGTCATGTTCCTCTCCTTTCCCTCCAACTAACTCTCCATCACACTACTATGCATTTTTGTCGATTCATCTTTGCTTCTCCCTCCCCCACCTTTTCACCACAGAAAAACAACCACTCCATCATTAATCCTTGATTAAACTTACACAGTATATGTATACACAGCAACATAACAGAATGAAATAACACATATATAATTAACCACTAAAAAGTACAGGGAAAAAACAAACTAGTGGGAATGTTGGCAACGCTACAAAACACAAAAAAATGGTTCAAATGGCTCTGAGCACTATGGGACTTAAATGCTGTGGTCATCAGTCCCCTATAACTTAGATCTATTTAAACCCAAGTAATCTTAGGACATCACACACATCCATGCCCGAGGCAGGATACGAACCTGCACCGTTGCGGTCGCGCGGTTCCAAACTGTAGCGCCTAGAACCGCTAGGACACTCCCGCCAGCTGCAAAACACAATACACACTTAGAAGTACATACATAAACAGTAAACAGCGGTGTACGAAAATGTGTGCTGTATAAAATTTAAAAAAAATGTATAGTTCTACAAAATTAGACTACAGGTATCAATGTATAATGTAGAAAGGAACCAATGACGTGCTAAGATACAGCATATACTAATGTAGGCGAGAAACGAAGCTGATATTACAGGAAGCAAAAACAAACAAATTGTTAAAAAATGTTTTTAGATCTTAAAAACAAATCATATCGTAAATATCTTTAATTACAGGCCACTGAAGAGGTTTTACCTCAATAAAGAGGGACGCGTCTGGTGAGAAAAATACTCATTTCTTTTAGTTCTAACGATGAAATAAAAATAGCCTCAGGAACTGTAAAGCAACTACGGATAATATGGCCACGCAAATGAAGACTCGGCTCTGATGGAAGCGCTGTCGGTATACAGCGCCTTCCATCTGCGTGAGGAGAAGTGGTCAAGAGGCGGGGCTATTGTTCTGTAATGCGGTAAACGACTGTCAGTGAAATCTGGTATGATTTACAACAATGTTGTCACTAATTGCTGTCCAACACATGTGACTAGCAGGTGCAGAGGAGCCAAGTGAAAAAACACTACTGGCCACTAAAATTGCTACACCATGAAGCTGACGTGCTACAGACGCGAAATTTAACCGACAGGAAGAAGAGGCTGTGATGCAAGTGATTATCTTTTCAGAGCGTTCACAAAAGGTTGGCGCCGGTGGCGACACCTACAACGTGCTGACATGAGGAAAGTTTCCTACCGATTTCTCATACGCAAACGGCAGTTGGCTGACGTTGCCTGGTGAAACGTTGTTGTGATACCTGTGTAAGGGAGAGAAATGCGTACCATCACGTTTCCGACTTTGATAAAGGTCGGATTGTAGCCTATCGCGATTGCGGTTTATCGTATCGCAACATTGCTGCTCGCGTTGGTCGAGATCCAATGACTGCTAGCAGAATATGGAATCGGTGGGTTCAGGAGGGTAATGCGGAACGCCCTGCTGGATCCCAACGGCCTCGTATCACTAGCAGTCGAGATGACAGGTATCTTATCAGCATGGCTGTAACGGATCGTGCTGCCACGTCTCGATCCTTGAGTCAACAGATGGAGACGTTTGCAAGACAACAACCATTTGCACGAACAGTTCGACGACGTTTGCAGCAGCATGGAGTATCAGCTCGGAGACCATGGCTGCTGTTACCCTTGACGCTGCATCACAGACAGGAGCGCCTGCGATGATGTACTCAACGACGAACCTGGGTGCACGAATGGCAAAGCGTCATTTTTTTCGGATGAATCCAGGTTCTGTTTACAGCATCATTATTGTCGCATCCGTGTTTGGCGACATCGCGATGAACGCACATTGGAAGCGTGTATTCGTCATCGCCATACTGGCGTATCACCCGGCGTGATGGTATGGGGTGCCATTGGTTACACGTCTCGGTCACCTCTTGTTCGCATTGACGGCACTTCGAACAGTGGACGTTACATTTCAGATGTGTTACGACCCGTGGCTCTACCCTTCATTCGATCCCTGCGAAACCCTACATTTCAGCAGGATAATGCACGACCGCATGTTGCAGGTACTGTACGGGCCTTTCTGGATACAGGAAATGTTCGACCGCTGCCCTGGCCAGCACATTCTCCAGATCTCTCAGCAATTGAAAACGTCTGGTCAATGGTGGCCGAGGAACTGCCTCGTCACAATACGCCAGTCACTATTCTTGATGAACTGTGATATCGTGTTGAAGCTGCTTGGGCAGCTGTACCTGTACACGCCATCCAAGCTCTGTTTGACTCTATGCCCAGGCGTATCAAGGCCGTTATTACGGCCAGTGGTGGTTATTCTGGGTACTGATTTCCCAGGATCTATGGGTCTAAATTGCGTGAAAATGTAATCACATGCTAGTTCTAGTATAATATATTAGTCCAATGAATACCCGTTTATCATCTGCATTTCTTCTTTGTGTAGCAATTTTAATGTGTATAAGCACTTTAATGTGTATAAGCACTTCTGTCTACGATTTATTCCAGAATCGTTATACAAATTCAACTTCTCATAGTGTGACTAGGAAGATATATCTGAGTTCACAGTCTTTCTCTGCGTTGCTCTAATTAGGCATACACTTTTTCACGCTTTTGAGTTACTCGGTTGTCACTGGGAAGCTCTTTAGAGCCGTATTTACAACTTTCTTTACGGAATGTTAAATTATTTAACTGAGCTGACTTTTATTTATCACTGTTTTCCTCGACGCGGTGTGGCTTGTGTGAGTGAATAGGATGTACTGTTCAAACACGGGCACAAGGTGGGCTAGCTGGCGCGCCTGCCTCTGATGTAACTGTGCTGTGATTACGTCACCTTCGAACCACACACTCGATCTGTGAACGCCCGCTTTTCCTCTGTACTTCCCCGAATTCCCCCGACAGTTCTTTTAATACAGGGGACTTATGTGGCACCATTATTCTGGGGCGCAGATCGTCAAAATAGGCTTTGGAACAAGAACTGACGCGCAAATGACCTCGTATTATTTTCACGCATTCCTCCTACTTTTGAGAACCTCTGAGATTGAGAAGCTTCCTGAAACGTTTACGTCTGTGTATACTGAAGGCCTTGTCCAAACAGTGATAATGTAGCAGAGAATAAACTGCAGATCAATGGTTTTCTCCGCAAGTGGTCAAATGCGTTTGACTGCGTGAGTCACATAAATTACAATTTGTGCTGTCACAAATAAAGCTGCAAAGTGGTTTAAGTAGAATATCTCTTACAGGAAACAAATTATACCATTATCAAAAACTCTTGAAGTAAGCATCAAGTTGTCATCCAGGCAGGGAATAAAGACATGTGGCGTCATCCACTTTACCCCTTGATTTGTTTCACGCGTTAATGCTCCTTCGTCGTCCTGTGCTGAGCTTGTTTTGTTTTTTTGTTTCAATATAGTGTGATCTACACTAATACATAAAGACAAGTCGTTGTTTAACGTTAGTAAAAATGTCGGAAAGTACTTGACCGATTTACTTCAAATTTCTACAGTATACTTTAATAAAACGTTTAAATATTTTTGGAAGCTGACTATCAACACCCGTCAAGTAACGTATAAAATGCCCGTTTGACCATCAGCTCCTTTTATTTTAAACCCAACTATCGACTGGTTTCAGTCAAAGGCCATCTTCATGATTAGGGTTAAGACTATTCGGGTCACAACATCACATCTGTCATTACGTCCCATGTGTAGAGCATGTTATGAATTGACCCCCCCCCCCCCCCCCCACCATCCCGCGGTTAGCCGACCAGTCTAACGCACGCCTGGTCCCCGGCATGAATCTGCCCGGGAGACTTATGTCGAGGTCCGGTGAGCCGGCCTGTCTGTGGGTGGTTTTTAGGCGGATTTCCATCTGCCTCGGCGAATTCGGCCAAATAGGTAGCCCGGCACAACCAAGCACATACAGCTAGGATGGAATGCAGAGCTAGCATACAAAAACTTATTAAACGAGCTACAAAAGGAAAAACCCTCGTTAAATAAAACTTAAATTAACAAAACCTTGCATCAGCCCACTATGCTTCGGACAGACACTAAGTTAAGCAATCGCCCAAGATACGGGTGGCTACTATTTTGAACCCTCAATAAAATGAATGAGCTCACAAAAGCAATAACATGTAATTGACGTGCTGACTAGACAGCACAAGATATACAGGGTGGTCCATTGATCGTGACCTGGCCAAATATCTCACGAAATAAGCGTCAAACGAAAACACTACAAAGAACGAAACTTGTCCAACTTGAAGGCGGGAAACAAGATGGCGCTATGGTTGGCCCGCTGGATGGCGCTGCCATAGGTCAAACAGATATCAACTGCGTTTTTTTAAATAGGAACCCCCATTTTTTACATATTCGTGTAGTACGTAAAGAAATATGAATGTTTTAATTGGACCACTTTTTTCGCTTTGTGATAGATGGCGCTGTAATAGTCACAAACACATGGCTCGCTATTTAAGAAGAACAGTTGGTAACAGGTAGGTCTTTTAAATTAAAATGTAGAACTAAGGTACGTTTGAACATTTTATTTCGGTTGTTCCAATGTGATACATGTACCTTTGTGAACTTATCATTTCTGAGAACGCATGCTGTTACAGTGTGATTACCTGTGAATACCACCTTAATGCAATAAATTCTCAAAATGATGTCCGTCAACCTCTATGCATTTGGCAATACGTGTAACGACATTCCTCTCAACAGCGAGTAGTTCGCCTTCCGTAATGTTCGCACATGCATTGACAATGCGCTGACGCACGTTGTCAGGCGTTGCCAGTGGACCACGATAGCAAATATCCTTCTACTTTCCTCACAGAAAGAAACCCGGGGATGTCATATCCGGTGAACGTGCGGGCCATGGTATGGTGCTTCGACGACCAATCCACCTGTCATGAAATATGCTATCCAATACCCCTTCAATCGCACGCGAGCTATGTGCCAGACATCCATCATGTTGGAAGTACAACGCCATTCTGTCATGCAGTGAAACATCTTGTAGTAACATTGGTTGAACATTACGTAGGAAATCAGCATACATTGCACCATTTAGATTGCCATCGATAAAATGGGGGCCAATTATCCTTCCTCCCATAATGCCGCACCATACATTATGCCCCGAGGGTCGCTGATGTTCCACTTGTCGCAGCCAACGTGGATTTTCTGTTACCCAATAGTGCATATTATGCCGGTTTACGTTGGTGAATGACACTTCGTCGCTAAATATAATGCGTGCAAAAAATCTATCATCGTCCCGTAATTTTTCTTGTGCCCAGTGGCAGAATTGTACACTACGTTCAAAGTCGTCGCCATGCAATTCTTGGTGCATAGAAATATGGTACGGGTGCGATCGATATTGATGTACCATTCTCAACACCGACGTTTTTGAGATTCCCGATTGTCGCGCAATTTGTCTGCTACTGATGTGCGGATTAGCCGCGACAAAAGCTAAAACACCTACTTGGGCATCAACACGATATCGACCTTTTCCGTAACTGGCAACCGGTCCATTTTAACACGGATAAAGTATCACGAAGCAAATACCGTCCGCACTGGCGGAATGTTACGTGATACCACGTACTTATACGTTTGTGACTATTACAGCGCCATCTATCACAAAGCGAAAAAAGTGGTCCAACTAAAACATTCTATTTCTTTATGTCCTACACGAGTATGTAATAAAAATGGGGGTTCCTGTTTAAAAAAACGCAGTTGATATCCGTTTGATCTATGGCAGCGCCATCTAGCGGGCCAACCATAGCGCCATCTGGTTTCTCCCTGCAAGTTAGACGAGTTTCGTTCTTTGTGGTTTTTTCCTTTGACGCTTATTTCGTGAGATATTTGGCCCGGTCACTATCAAGGGACCACCCTGTATACAGGAATCTTAAGCCTATAATCCGCGATAACATGATAAATCGGGTACAAAATTAGCATCACGAAGACCTGCAATGCTGCGCAGCGTTTTGCACGTCAAAGTCCAAAACTTGAAACAAGACATATTGAGATTCAGTGTCTTACGGTTTACCACGAGTAAATAACGGATCGGATACATTCAGCACAGCAACCGTCCAGTAGCGCAACCGTAGTTTAAACTTGGGAGACCACGTGGGCAATACTATACCAGACCAATATTGTTATCAATTTCAATACAAATAAATACATGAATTTATAACAGATAGGTCGCATGCGGGGTTAACCATGTAACACTGTGCATAGCCGGAGCCAAAGTAGTTGAAGAAAATCTTTTAAGCCGGCCGTCGTAACCGAGCGGTTCCAGGCGCTTCAGTCCGGAACCGCGCTACTGCTACGGTCGCAGGTTCGAATCCTGCCTCTCGCATGTATATGTGTGATGTCCTTAGGTTAGTTAGGTTTAAGTAGTTCTAAGTTCGAGGGGACTGATGACCTCAGATATTGAATCCCATAGTGCTCAGAGTCATTTGCACAGAGAGAGGGTGGGGGAGTTGATGAATAGTGTGATAGGGAGGAGGAAGTGAGGGGGGGGGGGGGGGAGAAGGAGGAAGACTGGCGAGGAGGAGGAGGAGGAAGAGGAAGAAGAAGAAAGAAGAAGAGATGGGGAAACTTTACAATAAATAAACTTGGTGCCAGATGGAATTTCACGATCTCTCTCTAAAAAAAAAAAAAAAAAAAAAAAAAAAAAAAAAAAAAAAAACCGCTAGATATGTTAAGGTTGATCTTCTTTTGTCGCATTCTGGTATCTTTACTTTTTTGGCGCTGAACAGTGTTTGGACACAGGATAGGATTTCTGTTCATTATTTAATAATAACAATTCAAGTGAAGAAATCGGTGTGCATAATTATTCCGAGGGTAAGTCAATAATTATCTGCAAAGTAGCTATAAAATTTTCTTGTAATCAAATTGGAAACTTACAAGAACATCATTTTTCGATATAGTATCCTTGCACTTTAACGCACTTGGTCTATCGTTGTACAAGCTTCCTGACGCCCTTATAAAAGAAGGTTCTCGGTTGAGCTGTGAGCCAGGAATGTGCCGCATCTTTCACTGCTTCGTCCGAGGCAAATCGACGGCCCCTTCATGCCTGTTTGAGTGGACCAGACAAGTGATCGTCAGAAGGGGCAAGATCCGGACTATATGGAGGTTGATCCAGTACTTCAAATTTGAGTTTCTGGAGAGTTTCAGCAGTATGGGCAGCAGTTTGCGGACGGGCATTGTCGTGCAACAACACAACACCTTTTGACAGCAATCCTCGGCGATTACTTCGAATTGCAGGCTTTAGCCTGACAGTAAGCATCTCACTCTAACGTAAACTGTTTGTTGTTGTGCCCCTTTCCCCATAATGTTCCATTACTGGACCTTGTCCGTCCCAAACAACCGTAAGCATCAGTTTTCCTGTGGACAGTTAGGTCTTGAACTTTTTCTTGCACGGCGAATTCCATACTCCACCGTTTACTCTCCGGCTCGTAATGATGGATCGATGTTTCGTTACCAGTAATCATCCTGTCTAAGAAGTTGTTCCCTTCGTTACCACAGCGATCCAAGTTTTTCTTTGCAGATGTTCAACAACTTTTGTTTATGCAACTGTGTGAGTTGCTTTGGAACCTATCTTGGACAAACTTTAAGAAGCCCAAGTCTGTTGTGGATGATTTCGTAGGCAGAACCGTGACTAATTTGCAGACGATGTGCCGCTTCGTCAATAGTTAATTGTCTGCCTTTTCACGTGAACGGCCAATGGTTTCTTCATTTGTGGCGGTAAACTGTCATCCGGCTCCTTCATCGTGCGTTACACTTGTGCGACAATTTCGGAATATTTCAATCCATTCGTAGACACTCCGTTGTGGCAAAACACTGCTCCCGTACTGTAGCGAAAGTCTCCGATGAGTTTCGGCTCCTGATACACCTTCCGACCACATAAAACGGATCACTGAACGTTGCTCTTCATTGGTGCAAATAGACAGCGGAGCAGCCATGATTAACACCACGACAGCGATAAAGAAACTAACCTGGGACCTTGAAAATTGCAAAGATATAACAACAAATAAACAAGGCATGCGTCATCAACGTAAAACGACAGTACTACCAAAATAAACAAAAATATAAATTAATTGTGGATAATAATTGACTTACCCTCGTATTATAGTCCTGTGGTACCTTTTACTGTAGAGAAGCCAGAGGAGTTTAGCGTTTCTTAGCGGCTGCAAAAGGACATAAGTGAAAAGGGATTAATTTCAAGATGGCTTGAGATTGTAGCCGTGCCGCTTCCGCAGCACGTAAAAATTAAGAGAACAATTCGTACCCTTTTCAAGAGCTTGCATTCATTAACTTTCCGATCTAACCATCAAAACAAAAAAGTAATAATAATTTTCTCCAAGTCAGCTCATCAGAGAAGCCCTGTGCCTACTGCATACCGATCTAAAGCGAGACAGATATTTTTTTATTATCATGAATATGACACTACGAAATAACCCGTTCGTTCCTCTCGCGCTAGTGTAAATCCCTTTTGTTTGCTGCGACTAACAATTCCATTGAGAATCATCAATTGTCAAAAGTATTTTTCTGTACCGAAGCAATCAACAGTTTTTCTATCCCCGTCACTAAATGCAAGTAACACAGAAGGAGATTTTACAATGAACAGAGAGAGGAGGGTGAGGCAGATTGTGATGTATATTCAATTCCTATACATATTTAGCAATTGCGAAACAGTCACAGGATGGCTAGTGTTGTTATAAATAGAAAATAAATGCAGTTTAAAAACGGCTTGCAACTTCCAAACTGACCTGCATCAAAATCGCCTGCTCCATTCTTCGTTTATACTAGGTGCTTGTTACACGCCATTTGAACAATGTGACATGCCCTCCAGATATGCTGGGCATGTCCTTTTTAAGCACTTGGGAGGTGCCCATCATTTTTTCGAGATTGAATTTAAGTCTTTCGCAACGTGTTGTACAAAGTTTAGATGTAGGTACTTCGAACATAAAAATACGTTATCTCTCGACCTGTATAGCGACGGAAAAAATCTGTGGCTCCTTTCTCACCCTAATCTAAGTCTTAGGATTCTTATGTAAAATATACACTCATCTGCAATTTAATTAGAAACACCTAATTTTCGCCATGCTGACGACACCGATGTATTAAGTCCTTGACCCCAGAGACGCCGAAGAAGCTGGGAAGCAGCCCTGAATCCTGATTTACCAAATGCACACTATGGTTCACTTGTAATTATGAGGCGGCAAAGGGCCAGTTTTCACCTTGTCGACACAGGGTGTATTATCTATTTTACAGAGACGACGTCTGTCACATGTGGCATGTAATCCTATTACCCAACTGAATAATCATCCCTGAAGTGAAGATACGATGTATTTTTCATTCTTTAGCCAAACGAAATTAAAGACTTTTCTATTGCAACCGTGCACTTCATTTTGAACGTTTACAGACATGTTCGTTTCCCTGAACATCACAGAACTGTTGAATCTGGATCCAAGACGGACACCTGTCATTGTCACACATCCCCAAAATGCTCTGAACTTAGCTCAGATGTCCTGGAGAACCACGCGAGCACTCATATCTCGTCATACTGTTCATCTGACACAGTTTTGGATACGATGGAATGGTACATGCTCTGTTGAAGGTACAAGCCACGCACAAGATCCTCCGACGCGAAAAAAAAACGCATGTGCAAGGTAGAGACGGTGGCAGAAGTATCCGGCATCGCATGTAAACATCCACCAACGATAATATCTTGAGCCACTTGAATGAATGATTCAAGCAGTATGTATCGTGCGCATACAGCGGTTTTCGATGTACTCACATCCTGCTATCGACGCTTGACACTAGTCCAGATGACCTTCCTATGTCCTTTGTGAGCCCATGGTAGCGTTCCATAACTGAAGGCATGAACCCTCTGGGTACAGTGGCCTCTGTAACTACAGGATGGAGAAAATGAAAGGGGCCCAGAAATTAAAAGGGACGTGCGTTGGTGCAGGGTATATACAACGCAGCACGACTCCGATGCAGGTATAGAAGCAACAGCATGTAGCCAAAGGGTTAATGGGGCCTTCGAACGGAAGTTTTCTCATCGCCCCTTGCACACAGCTGTAAAAAATATTAGTATACCCTTTTAGTGGATTCCAATTCTCTAAAGATTTATCGTTGCAACCGGGCATAAGGAGTATCTAAACTATTACATTTAGAGATCGATAGCACAACTGTTTCTCAGATACCAGATATTGTACCGTGCTGAAACACCAGTATTAGTATGTGGTATAGCCTCCGGGGGCAGCAGTGTAGCCGCGAACTCTGGCATCCGTTCGATCATACAGATGGCGAATACTGTCCTGGGATACTTTATGCCACGCCTGCTCGAACGTCTCCACGTAGTTCGGTGAGTGTTGTTGGTTGACGAGTCACTTCTCGTCCTATTATATCTCGCACGTGCTCGACTGGATACAAGGCTGGAGAGCGAGATGGCCAGGGAAGTTGCTGCATGTCTTGCAGAGCACGTTGAGTTTCACGGTCGGTGTATGGGCGAGGATTATCCTGTTGCAATAACACATCACCTTCTCATTGCAGGAATGGCAGGAAAACGGGTCTAACAACATACTACGCAGCATCCAGAAACACGAAAGGTGAACGAGAGTTGCAGCCCAGACCGTAAAGGCCAAATGTGTATCGGATTAATGCACTGTACCAGACAGCTCTTACGAGGTATATGTGGTATGCGCAAAGGACCATCACTAGCGTGCACGTGGAATCTGCTTTCATCGCTGAAGATCACGAAGCGCCATTCCATCTTCCAGGTGATCCACTGACGGCAGCAGTTGAGCCGTGCACGTCAATGCTATGGCGTGAGTGGAAGACAGGCTGTGTGAGCCCATAGTCCGACTGCCAATAACCGGTTCGTAACAGTTTGTGTTGACACAACCTCGTCTATGGGTGTGACCAGTGATACCGTCAGCCCCGATAGTTGATTGGTCAGCGTGACGGATTGCCGTCGTACGGGCCCGGGTTCAATTCCCGGCTGGGTCGGGGATTTTCCGCGCTTAGTGACTGGGTGATGTGCTGTGATCATCATCATTTCATCCCCATCCGGCTCTCAGGTCGCCCAATGTGGCGTCGAATGTAGTAAGACCTGCACCAAGGCGGCCGGACCTGTCCCGTAAGGGCCCTCCCGGCCAATGACGTCAAACACTCATTTCCATTATGAAACGTCCCCTTTGAAATATTATACATGACTGTGTTTAAACTGACACACAATATTTTTTGGCGCAACGCAATCTGACTTTCAAAAATCCCTACAAAAGAATGGCCCTGACTAACATTAACCTATACGTTTCACAAATCACTTACCTCACAAAAATCTTGGTTACTCGAACTACTGCAATACAGCGAGCGCCACTACTGCCAGCTAAATAAAAGATTCAAACTAAGGAAGGCACTAACTACTGATAGGCGTAGTTAGCAAATGAAAGATTTTAATATAGAACAAACAGTGTATTTACCTTAATAGTCATAATATATATAGCAGTTCATGACATCCATTCCTACAAATGTACTGTTTCTGATTGACACACCTCCAGATTATCCATTCTCAAAAATCCGCCATCTCACTTCCCCACATCCACCACTGCTGGCGGCTCGCCTCCAACTGCGCAATGCTACGCGCTGTTCACATGCAGCTGCCCAACGCTACAATGGCGAGTATTCCAACAATGCCAACCAGCCACAGACTGCACACAGCACAGCCAGTGATTTTCATACAGAGCGCTACGTGGCGTTACCAATAAGAAAACCTAAACAGCCTACTTACACCATATACCAGTGATACCAGCATCGTTGCAGAACTGACTAAGTTGTGTAGCAATTCTCCGAAAAGTTTATCCCGCCACTCAGGTGGCCACAATATGACCCCTTTCAACTCGTTCAGTTGGCTGTAGCAAACACGAGTGCCCCTCCATGGCATGGTTACCTGCTTGTTCCTGTGTGGATGATGCAAATTCGGTTGGCTTTCTTAAGGTGCGGGAAATATTTTCGGGGTTATTTCTATCTTGTCGACCCTTAGAACGAAAATAAACACCGACTGTGTCGCTTACTAGTTTCATTTGGATTACCTGTGCCGGCCGCTGTGGCCGAGCGGTTCTAGGCGCTTCAGTCCGGAAACCGCGCTGCTGCTACGGTCGCAGGTTCGAATCCTGCCTCGGGCATGGATGTGTGAGATGTCCTTAGGTCAGTTAGGTTTAAGTAGTTCTAAGTGTAGGGCACTGATGACCTCACATGTTAAGTCCCATAGTGCTCAGAGCCATTTGAACCATTTTTTGATTACCTGTCTCGATACATAGCATGGGTTATTTTCAAACCCAAATAGCTGTTGAAAGGAGAGATATGCCATAATACTAAAGTTATGTGAATTTGACATTAAAAAGATACGAACTGTGTGAATATTAAAATAATATATCATGAAAGTACTTACTACTACGAAATGCAGCATGTTAGCAGGCCGACGATTGACACGAAACTATGGAAACTGTATGGATGAAGCTGTAACTAAAGTTACGTTGTTAACCACATGAATTCCATACATATCTGTTCCATTTTAATTGGAGGATGTTCCTCCACTCACAATAATTTCAATCCCTAGGACTTCGTGGGGTGGATAGGGGGTGTAGCTTATATACACTTGGTGACGGCTATTGTCCCAATTGTGGTAGTCATAGCGCACCGTCGACAAGGTGGTGCGAGGAAAGGCCAGTGTCGAAACACAGTTGTAAATGAAGTGTCCAAACCGGCTGCTCCATCGATCTGCCCAGCATGAAATGTGTCAGTATCACATATCTGGCCCACCCTGCAGTCGTCTGTCATACCGAAGGCCAGTACAATGCCTCTCTTGAGGAACGCTGAACCATTTTGTAGGGCCTGGAGACACCAGTGACATTTCTACAATTCTGTAGTAATCTTTTCAGTTACGAGTACTTGAAAGAATTATAACTGGCATATGATACATGAAAGTACTCGCCTCATTCATTTAAGGTTGCAGCAGTGTTAGTTTTCCTTCGAACGACCCCACTCTGCTTTTCGAAGAGTTTTTGTAACACTTCGCTTTTGTTAAACTACCTAGAAACTTCCTTCCTTTTATCTCTCATTCAGGCTCACCTGGGGTCCCAACGGGCCTGCAGCCCTCAAGAACAGATGCATCGAGGATCTTATGTGTGGTATCGTTTCTCCTATTATAGTAAGCCTTTCGTTATAACTGTTTATTCTGGTACGGCAAGTGAAGTACACTGTGCCTACCTGTAACTGTCAAAAAAATATTAATGCTTATTATGCTTGAAGTTGACTTCATATGTGAATGAAATCTAACTACAAGAAAAGTTCTTTCGGGAGTCTATGATATGCACGGAACAGTGACAGTATCAAGTCTTTCTCTTGAAAACGTTTCTTCTCTGTCAGAAGACCGACACTGCAGCTCGTGCTATATTATTTATTTTTAATTTAACATGTTTTAAAACGTATTAAAGTATGAGATGGAGGTGCGGAAGCTCAGATTCGGAACAGGTTTCGCAGTACAGAGAAAAGTGCTTCACGCAATCAGAGATATAAGGTTCATTAGTGATCGACTATCAGTTATAGTATTGTCCGGCAGGTAGAATAGACTGGTAGTACTTACAAGGGAACCTCCCCATCGCACCCCCCTCAGATTTAGTTATAAGTTGGCACAGTGGATAGGCCTTGAAAAACTGAAAACAGATCAACTGAGAAAACAGGAAGAAGTTATGTGGAACTGTGAAAAAATAATCAAAATATACAAACTGAGTAGTTCATGGGAAGATAGGCAACGTCAAGGACGATAGGAACGCAGGAGCACCGTGGTCTCGTGGTAACGTGAGCAGCTGCGGAATGAAAGGTCCTTGGTTCAAATCTTCCATCGAGTGAAAAGTTTAATTTTTTATTTTCAGTTTATGTGACAAACACTTATGTTTTCATCACTTTTTTGGGAGTGATTATCACATCCACAAGAAAACCTAAATCGGGCAAGGCAGAAGAATCTTTTTACCCCTTCGCCAAGTGTACAAGTTAGGTGAGTCGACAACATATTCCTGTCATGTGACGCACATGCCGTCACCAGTGTCGTATAGAATGTATCAGATGTGTTTTCCTGTGGAGGAATCGGTTGACCTATGACCTTGCGATCAGATGTTTTCGGTTCCAATTGGAGAGGCACGTCCTTTCGTCTACTAATCGCACGGTTTTGCGACGCGGTCGCAAAACACAGACACTAAACTTATTACAGTGAACAAAGACGTTAATGAACGAACAGACAGATAATAACTATGCAAAAATAAATAAAATAAAATTTTCACTAGAGGGAAGCTTTGAACCAAGGACCTCTCGTTCAGCAGCTGCTCACGCTACCACGGGACCATGACGCTCCTGACCTCACTTTGTCCATGATGTTGCCTATGCGACCCGTGGACTACTCAGTTTGTGTATTTTGCTTATTTTTTCACAGTTCCACACAACTTCTTCCTGTTTTCTCAATTGATCTGTGTTCAGTTTATCAAGGCCTATCCACTGTGCCAACTTATAACTAAATCTGAGGGGGGTGCGATGGGGAGGTTCCCTTGTTAGTGTACACGCACCATCTGAGGACACTGAAGAGGTTGTTAAAGACGGCTTTTATGAAGAACTAGATCAACTGTGGGATGAGTTCTCCTCGTACGATACAAAATTAATCATAGATTTTAATGCGAAGATAGGGAAGGAGGAAGCATTCCGGCCTACAATTGGGAAAGAAAGTTTGCATAACATTTCGAATGATAATGGCACAAAGGTGGTTAATTTTGCTGTTTCAAAAGACATGATTGTTGAGAGCACATATTTCAAAAGGAAGTACGTTCATAAAGCAACTTGGGTCTCTCCGGATGGACACACCCGAATCCAAATTGATCATGTTCTTGTAGATCGGAGATGTATAGAAAATGTTAAGACTTTCACGGGAGCAGACTGCGATTCTGATCATTTTCTTGCAGTTGCCAAAGTTCACCAACGGCTATCTACAGCAACATCAAGGTGTCATAATGCAGAACTCATTAGGTTCGACACTGACTAGCTAAATGGTGAAAAGTTTAGAGGAAGGTACATGATAGAAATTTCAAATAGGTTTGTTGCTCTCAGGACACATGAAGATCAAGACGAGGATGTAAATAAACAATGGATCACTGTGAGGAATAATGTCAAAGAGGCAGCGAAGGTCACAAAAGGTACAATTAAGAAGAACAGGAGGAAACCGTAGTTTGATAAGGAATGCAAGAAATTGGTAGAGGAAAGGAGAAAAGTGCGATTAGATTGGGATAGAACGGGAGACAGAAAACGAGAGAAGTTCTTGAACTTGAGAAGGGACGCTGGTCGTAGGCTACGGGCAAAGAAGAGGGATTATTCGAACAATCAAATTACAAAAATGGAAACAAACAGTAAAACAAAAAACATTAGGGAACTTTACCTAGACATAAATGGGTATAGGAAGGGCTTCAGGGCTAGGATAAATGCACTTCGAGGGGATGCTGGGGGAATACTGTCAGACCCCAGTGCCATATTAAGTAAATGGAGGGCGCATTTTGAGCATCTACTAAATGTACACCAGGAAGCGGGAAATGAGCAGGCGCACGAAATACAGACAGCAGAACCCCAGATACCTGAGGCAACGTTAAAGGAAGTAAGAGATGCAATCATCAAATTGAAAAACCATAAAGAACCAGGATCAGATTGCATAACTGCAGAATTTGTTAAAAATGGGGGACAGAAATTGGTGGAAGTAGTTCACAGTTCACAAAGTGATAACTAAAGTATGGAACTCAGAGATGATAGTTGAAGAGTGGCAGGAGTCGATTCTGATCCCAATTTTTAAGAAGGGCGACAAAATGGATTGTAGTAATTACAGAGGGATATCGCTATTACCAGTATGTTCCAAAATTTTCTCGAATATTCTGCTAAGCAGGCTTACACCGTATGCAGATGAAATTGTGGGGGATTACCAAGCCGGCTTTCGGAGGAACAGATCAACTATAGACCAAATATTCAACCTGCGTCAAATTTTGGAAAAGAAATGGGAATACAATAAACCATTTAATAATCTTTCCATAGATTTTACAAAAGCATGTGATTCAATATTGCAATCAAAAATGTGCAGAATTCTTTTGGACCTTGGAATAGCAAAGACGTATGTTAGAATTATAGAAGTGAGTTAGAAAAACACAAAAGGTAGAGTACGCGTGTGGAAATTGGAGTCAGAAGAATTTGTAATAAAGAACGGACTTAAGCAGGGAGATGCCCTGTCTCCGCTACTTTTTAATTTAGTCCTAGAATATATTGTACGAATGGCAGCAGATAATTCAGAGGGTGTGGAGTTAAATGGAAATATTAAGATATTAGTGTATGCAGATGATCTAAACATCATTAGCAATAGGAAAGAATCTGTAACAGCAAATGCGAATGTGTTAATCAAGGCTAGTGAAGATGTAGGTCTAAGGATAAGTGAAGACAAAACTAAATACCTGGTTACTACTAGAATGCCAACAGCAGTAGATCAGGAAATGTTAAGAGTTGGAGACATGCAGTTTGAAAAAGTGAACACATTTATCTAGGCGTGGACATTACTTCGAGAAATGAGATTGAATCCGAACTGAAGAAGAGATTACGGGCGGGAAATGCGTACTACTTCTCACTGAATAGATTACTTTCATCACGGATATTGTCTAGGAATTTAAAGATTAGAATATAGAAAACTATTATTCTACCAGTTATGCTGTACGGGTGTGAGACTTGATCTCTCACTGTGCAAAATGAAAAGGCGTTTCGAGTATTTGAAAACAAAATTTTGAGGAAAATTTTCGGAGGAAAAAGGGATGACAGTAGAGGAGAGTGGCGAAAACTGCATAACGAAGAGGTTCACGAACTCTATTCAAGCCCTGACATAATCAGTATTATTAAATCACGTAGGCTGCGATGGGCAGGTCCCGTAGCTCGAATGGATGAGGGCAGGGCAGCGCGCAAAGTACTGCTAGGGCACTTAGAGGGAAAACGTCCTGTGGGGAGACCGAGGCGTAGATGGGAGGACGATGTGAAGGCTGGTTTGAGGAGCCTAGGTATTGAAGGTGAATGGAAGGAAATAGCCCAAGACAGGGACAGATGGCGAAAATACGTTGCTGCGGCAATGGACTCTCGAGTCTGGTGTGACCAGTGAGTAAGTAAGTAAGTAAGTAAGTATTAAAGTCTGAAGTAATCCCTCCTAGCCCCATACAGACTCCTACCTGACACAGATAGCCCTGAAAATCTGTGTTTATGAATTTTTAATAGCTATGAAAACACTTGTAGATTTAAAACGAAAAACGTGAGGTTCTTCATATAGATAACAGTAAGGATGCCTCGGCCACATTCCAAAATTATCAAAATAAACGATAAAAACTCACCAAGTGCAGGTAGGACTCACGCACTGAACTTTCAGTACAAAATTAATTATATATGTAGACTGTTCTCGCATTCTGGGAATCGATGATCTCGACAATTTTTGCCTGTTACCGGCATTGATACTGCCAACGTATCTTTTCCAGGAATTCCATGGCTTCTGAGAATATTTAATTTCTAATCTGAAGTCGAATAACAAATAACAAAATAAATGTTTTTCGTGTAATATCATTACAAATTAAGAAGTATCGAATATTTTTCCTTTGTTTGTACCGTTAAACCTTGCTTCTTGGGAAATTTCATGATTTTAGGTCAACGGGAAGTACCTTGCAGGTTTTGTTGAGTGAGTTTGCGAGTATCAAAACATGTAACATAAATTACCTTTTGCTTGCACTGATTTAGAGGCTCCACTTTTTTGACACCACCAAGAAACTGTAGACTATATATGACATAAGTTTCAGCTTCATACATCTACCAGTATCCGAAAATAGGGTTCTGAGCAATTAACAGATAGGCAGATAACGAATTGATATGATAAGGGTTCTGTTTTTACCGACTGAGGTAAGGAACCCTAAAAAGCCACAGTAAACAGTTTAACAGATGCCACAATGAAACTGATAATTTAAGTTTTTAAATACTAAAATAAACATCTTAAGTCAGACACACACAAGATTATTTTATAATAAGAGCATCATCTTAGCAATATTTAGAACTGAAAAGTACCTGACAGTATTAATCATGGCTAAAAAACGAGAAACAAATACACTTGGTCATTAAACAGATATTGTTTTAAAATTTAATTTTTGTGGGTCAACATGTTTTGAGAATGAAAACGGTCCAGAGAGGCTTTTTATTACCTATACGTTTAGCCAGTTTCAACCTTTGGTCACTTCCAAGCACGTATGTAGCTAGAAGCTTAAGATTCCTCCTTGAAAATGAGCATAAATCGAAAAAGTGTAATACTCATGCATCAGTTATGCATTCAATGCGCTCCAGGTTTTTCATTTTAAATTCTGCGGATATTTCCATAGCTATTAAAAATTCACATACACAAATTATCAGGCTATCTGTATGGAGCTAGAGATATTATTTTCTACTTTTTGGTGCGTTTTACAAAACAATTTTTATTAAAAGGTCATTTTGAAATAGTTATTTTCTGCCTGTTATTCCTGTGTATGTGTGTGTGTGTCATATTTTTCAATAGATTTCAAACATCTTCACCCGATTAGAAAAGAGACATGTGATAAATTTCAAGATTATTCCAGTTTCGCTTCACTTGAGTCGGTCAATAGTTCGCTTCAACCTACTATAATTTCACGAAAAGACATGGAAGTTAAAAATTAGAAAGAATCGAACTCACACAGGGGCTGAGCAACAACCGATCTAACCAAAAAAACATTCGCAAGCGGAACAGGAAAAGCGGGAAATAGCAGTGGAACACAAAGTAAGCTCTGCCACACACCAGACAAGAAAGTGAGGTAACATTACATTGTCAACGAGTTCTGAGCTGTGTTGAATGTTTCAAGTTTCCAGATCATCCGTAAATGATAATGTTAAACAAAGTACCCTCCGCCACACACACCACACAAGAAAACAAGTTATTACTGCATTGTCGTCCAGTTCTGAGATATGTCGAACGTTTCAAGTTTCTAGCTCACCGGGAAGTTAGTTCGAAATCAAAATTGGTACCTAGCAAGTAGACAAGAAAGCGACCTAATAATCAGTTCTTTGTTACCTTAAGATGAGGTTTAGCTGTGACGCAATGCGTCGATCTTCTCTTGAGGTAAATTTGGAGGCAAATGATTTATTGACCGAAGAGAGTTACACTCACTCCTTTTGCCTTATCACGTATTGTTTCCCGTGTTGCCTTATATCAACTGTTACCAATACCGTTTTTTCCTGTCGCACCATAAGTTTCAATATGTTGCGCTTTGTCAGAATAAACCTGTTCACATACTTCTATATCCAGTGTTCAACACTGTTTTTGCCCTCAGTATTCTCTCTCCAAATTGTTCATTACCTCACTATTTCTTCAAATAAATCGAATTCACTAGCCAATGAATAGTGTCACTTCCAGCGCAGCTCTCTGCCTGGTGTCACTCTCCAGGGTCGTATCCCTTACGTCATGTGTGATGATTTCCACATATGGATTCACATGATTTAATGATGAATTCAGTACTCTTTCAACACTTCCGTTTTATGAATGGTGCTTTGTTCTAATTATATTTTGGTATACTCCGGGGTTTGAGCTCAAGATTCATTTATCTGTCACTTTACATACACAAAGTTTAATTGTTTATCAATGAATGAAATGGCAGATGACATCGCAGATTACCACAGATACCGTCATCTTACACTAAAGTTTCTCAAAATTAACCCAGTGTAACAATGTCATTTCGTATCACCTAATAGTGGTATCTGTGGCGTCACCGCCAGACACCACGCTTGCCAGGTGGTAGCATTTAAATCGGCCGCGGTCCGTTAGTATAGGTCTGACGCGCGTGTCGCCACTATCAGTGATTGCAGACCGAGCGCCGCCACACGGCAGGTCTAGTCTAGAGAGACTCCCTAGCACTCGCCCACAGTTGTACAGCCGACTTTGCTAGCGATGGTTGACTGACTACATACGCTCTCATTTGCAGAGACGACAGTTTAGCATAGCCTTCAGCTACGTCAATTGCTACGACCTAGCATGGCGCCATATTCAGTTACTACAAATGTATTCTGAACAGATAATATTGTGAATCATGTACCGTCAAGAGCGACGTTCATCATTAATGGATTAAAGTTAATTATCAAACTAATTACGTCCGCTTTCTGAATTCTAATTCCTTGTCATGTTCCAGACCTCACGTCAGTATAGTCCTTCCCTCCTCACGCCAACCTGCGTGAGCTATAACGCGTGCATTGCGGCCTCCTCTAGTAACACGGTGTTGGCTCTTCTGCCAACACAACAGTATCCATATTTGTTCTAGTGATTTTACGAAGTGGGAAGATTTAACATTAATGTGATACGGAAATGATGGTTCATTTTTGTACTGTTACTGATTGACTCTAAAGCAGCAAACTACTTCGCTAAAAATATTATAATGTCTTTCCCACATTGTTTGCAGTAGTAAATAAGTTACGATATGTATTTGCCGGGTAGTGCATTTGGAAGTTTTAACTTTTGCATTATCAAATTTATTTCAGTGTTTACTTTCTACTCTTATACGAAATTTTCCGCAATTTGGAAGGCCGTTTGCAAGTAAGTGGAGAACTGGATAGTCAGATGTGTTGTGAGGCCTCTGCAGGGTTTAAATGAATATATATTGAACCCCTCCCTTTAGCTGCTCTTCTCTCACAATGCAAATTTTTCTGAATCTCCGGCTCGCGTGAATACAGGAGAAAGTGCTGCCTCCATTTACAGTGTGATTGCAGAATTAAGAGGAATTCTGCTTGCGGGAGCAGTAGAGGGGGATTAGGGGAAAAGAAATAAAAGTGAGTCTGTTTCATCATGACGGGGGGAAGGGAGGTGTGGAGAACCTCGCAGATAGCTGCTGCGCCCGCCCCCCTACTCAAGGCTCAGATCTTACGGGCGGAGGTTGGGGCAGGGAAAGGACGAAGGCATTTGTTTCGCGTGTGGAACCGAGTGAAGCTCAGGCTCAAGAGGTGCCGTGTCCTCAGCTCCGTCCTGCTAAAGTGCTGGAGAGTTTTGTTTCAAGCTAATGAAGCGTTCTCGCACACGAGAGGAATGGATAGGGTGCGTCTGCGAAATTGCGTAAGCAACCTGTATGTACTATATGACTATCCCGTGACAATGTAAATGCCGCTCCTAAATGGCGGGAAACATGGAGCTGGGAGTGGTAAGGCGCTCAGCCAGAAATTAAAAAGACTCTTAACAATAATTGTTAGCCTCGGCGGCATTCTAAAATTATCAAAATAAACGATAAAAACTGGCCAAGTGCAGGTAGGACTCACGCACTGAACTTTCAGTACAAAATTAATTATATATGTAGACTGTTCTCGCATTCTGGGAATCGATGATCTCGACAATTTTTGCCTGTTACCGGCATTGATACTGCCAACGTATCTTTTCCAGGAATTCCATGGCTTCTGAGAATATTTAATTCCTAATCTGAAGTCGAATAACAAATAACAAAATAAATGTTTTTCGTGTAATATCATTACAAATTAAGAAGTATCGAATTTTTTCCTTTGTTTGTACCGTTAAACCTTGCTTCTTGGGAAATTTAATGATTTTAGGTCAACGGGAAGTACCTTGCATGTTTTGTTGAGTGAGTTTGCGAGTATCAAAACATGTAACATAAATTACCTTTTGCTTGCATTGATTTAGAGGCTCCACTTTTTTGACACCACCAAGAATCTGTAGACTATATATGACATAAGTTTCAACTTCATACATCTACCAGTATCCGAAAATAGGGTTCTGAGGAATTAACAGACAGGCAGATAACGAATTGATATGATAAGGGTTCTGTTATTACTGACTGAGGTAAGGAACCCTAAAAAGCCGCCGGCCGAAGTGGCCGTGCGGTTCAAGGCGCTGCAGTCTGGAACCGCAAGACCGCTACGGTCGCAGGTTCGAATCCTGCCTCGGGCATGGATGTTTGTGATGTCCTTAGGTTAGTTAGGTTTAACTAGTTCTAAGTTCTAGGGGACTAATGACCTCAGCAGTTGGCCGAACTGGCCGTGCGGTTCAAGGCGCTGCAGTCTGGAACCGCAAGACCGCTACGGTCGCAGGTTCGAATCCTGCCTCGGGCATGGATGTTTGTGATGTCCTTAGGTTAGTTAGGTTTAACTAGTTCTACGTTCTAGGGGACTAATGACCTCAGCAGTTGGCCGAACTGGCCGTGCGGTTCAAGGCGCTGCAGTCTGGAACCGCAAGACCGCTACGGTCGCAGGTTCGAATCCTGCCTCGGGCATGGATGTTTGTCATGTCCTTAGGTTAGTTAGGTTTAACTAGTTCTAAGTTCTAGGGGACTAATGACCTCAGCAGTTGAGTCCCATAGTGCTCAGAGCCAATTTAACCTAAAAAGCCACAGTAAACAGTTTAACAGATGCCACAATCAAATTGATAATTTAAGTTTTTAAATACTAAAATAAACATCTTAAGTCAGACACACACAAGGTTGTTTTATAATAAGAGCATCATCTTAGCAATATTTAGAACTGAAAAGTACCTGACAGTATTAATCATGGCTGAAAAACGAGAAACAAATACACTTGGTCATTAAACAGATATTGTTCGCTCATTTCATTCAGCTTAGGTTAGGAATTCTAGAACACACACACACACACACACACACACACACACGCACGCACAGAGAGAGAGAGAGAGAGAGAGAGAGAGAGAGAGAGAGAGAGAGACCCATGGCGTCACCGATCAGCTGTGCCGCGCCTGAACTTCACACCATGGGACCGCAAGCATCGTCGGAGTTATTCACCATCTCACCTCCCTCGGCTGTGCGGACACGTGCAGGCTGGGAGGTCAAATTTAGGTACCTTGGCATCCATGCCACTCTGCACTTCAGTTGGAGAAGATAGGGGGCGGGGGGAGGGGGGGTGAGAGTGCTCTGTCTGAGTGACACAATCGATAATCGACAGCACACCGTGTGCAGTATATATTTATAAAACTGTATTCTTTGATTATAGTTTCGGTTGGCATCCGCTGATGGTTCACACGTGACTTTGTATCGGTCGCAAAAAAAAAAAAAAAAAAAAATCAAAAAATTACAACGTGCATGTATGCCTTATTTATGTGGTACGAGTGTTTCTACATTAGCACACACGATTCACTGAAACGTAGACTTTGAACATGAAAGGTTTAACTTGAACTCACGTAACGGAAAAAATCGGCTTCGCTGTAATTAATATGATCAACTGCAGCCTCTGAATAGCAGTTAATACGATTTGTTACCTCTGGTAGTAGTAGTCACTGTTATTTTCACTGAACATCGTACACTGACAGAAAGATAGTTTTATATGTGTTTCTGGAATGCATTTGTTTAATCCTGAATATATTAGATTACCTTGCTCCAAGATTAACGCACATAAGAGTGAAATACCATTAAATTTAGTCCACTGAACGGAAGAAAGTTATTCATTCACTGCTTATGAAATAAATGAAAATATATAAGAATCTAACTTATTTAATTGCTGTTGTCCTTCATAGATATGATAAAGACCTTTACTTAGCATAACTAAGGCACTTATGTCAGGTAGTAGCATCCTGTGAAATTCATCATTTAACGAACACTTGTTATTAAGTAACTTGAGTATTTTAGTCACTATAACGAGCAGTGTCATGCCTCCACAGCCGTTGTTACCTAATTCTGTTAACTGCAGCAATTTAGACATCTAGCCCCATCCTGCAGGTAAGATTCCACATAAGAAACTGTTTCGTATGTACAGTTTATCAACAGCCAGACTAGGCCACTTACTGATATCCATTTAATCATTCCAACAACTAGCTGTTAAATGTCCGCAGCTCGTGGTCGTGCGGTAGCGTTCTCGCTTCCCACGCCCGGGTTCCCGGGTTCGATTCCCGGCGGGGTTAGGGATTTTCTCTGCCTCGCGATGACTGGGTGTTGTGTGATGTCCTTAGGTTAGTTAGGTTTAAGTAGTTCTAAGTTCTAGGGGACTGATGACCATAGATGTGGAGTCCCATAGTGCTCAGAGCCAGCCATTTAGCTGTTAAATCACAGTAGAATATTTTGACAACATTATGCGTCATGACGTACTTTTACAATATACTTGGTAGCGCTAGTGAAGCGTTTTATATTATTGTAAGTCGGAGGCTTTCTTCATACAATGTGTCCATGATGGCTCACTGTACACTCTCACAAAGAATTCGCAAAAAATTCGGGCCACGAAGCCGGTTTAAGTTCAACGGCACTTCCCGAAACA
This sequence comes from Schistocerca americana, assembly GCF_021461395.2. Classification (NCBI taxonomy): domain Eukaryota; kingdom Metazoa; phylum Arthropoda; class Insecta; order Orthoptera; family Acrididae; genus Schistocerca; species Schistocerca americana. Next base: position 483,202,567 of record NC_060124.1, on the reverse strand, counting down.
TTCTAACAATTTTTTCCGTCTTTTTTACCAGCCTCTTCATCTCAGAGTAGCACACCAACCACCATCCTCAATTATTTGGTGGATGTATTCCAATCTCTGTCTTCCTCTACAGTTTTTACACTCTACAGCTCCCTCTAGTACCATGGAAGTTATTCGCTGATATGGAAACAGATGTCCTTCTGCTTTTCAGTGTTTTCTATATGTTCCTTTCTGATTCAGAGCAGAACCTCCTCATTCCTTACCTTACATTCTCAGAAATTTCTTACTTAAAATAAGCCGCATGTTTGATACTAGTAGACTTCTCTAGACGTGGAATACCTTTTCTGGCTGTACTAGTCGGCTTTTTATGTCCGGCTTGCTCCGTCCGTCATGGGTTATTTTGCTACCTAGGAAGCAGAATTCCCTAACTTCATCTGCTTCGTAATCACCAATCCTGATGTTACGTTTCTTACTGTTCTCATTTCTGATACATCTCATTACTTTCGTGTTTCTTCCAGTTACTCTCAATCCATATTCTGTACTCACTAGACAGTTCATTGCATTCATCAGGTCCTGTAATCCATCTTCACTTTCACTGAGGACAGCCACACCATCAAAGAATCTTATCATTGATATCTTTTCACCTTGATTTTTTTTTTTTGGTCCTCCTGCTTAGCTCGGTGGCAACGTGCTTGCCTCCCTTGCAGCGGGCCCGGCCGGGTTGGAGATTTTCTCTGCTCGTGGACTTGGTGTTGTGTTGTCCACATTATCCTTGCATTCCCATCACCAGCGCGCAAATCGCCCAATGTGGCGTCGACTGAAATAAGACTTGCGCTTGGCGGCCTCAATTCCCCGAATGGGGCCTCTCGGCCAACGATTCCATTCGCTCATTTCAATTTTACCTTGAATTTTAATTCCACTCTTGATCTTCTTTCTTATTTCCATCACTGCGTCCTTAAAGTACATACTGAACAGTGGGGCGAAAGACTACATCCATGTCTTACGCCCTTTTTAATCTTAGCATTTCGGTCTAATTCTTCCACTCTTATTATTTCCTCCTGGCTCTTGTACATGTTGCATATTACCCGTCTCTCCCTATAGCTGATCCCTATTTTCCTCATAATTTCGAACATCTTGCCGCATTTAACACTGTCCAACGCTTTTTCCCCGTCGACAAATCCTTTGAATGTGTACTCATTTTTCTTTAGTCTTGCTTCCATTATCAGCTACATCGTCAGAGTGGCCTATCGGATGCCTTTACCTTTCCTAAAGCCAAACTGACCGTCGGGCAACAGATCCTCAATTTTCTTTCCATCCTTCTGTATACTATTCTTGTCAGTAACTTGCACGCACGATCTGTTAAGCTGATTGAGCGATATTTCTCGCACTTGCGATCTCTTGCAGTCTTCCGAAATGTGTAGATGATATTTTTCCGGAAGTCGGATGGTATATCGCTAGACTCATTCATTCTACACACCGAAGTGAATGGTCGTTTTGTTGCCACTTCCCCCAGTGATTTCAGAAATTCAATGGAATTTTATCTGTCTCTTCTGCCTTATTTGATCTTAAAGTCTCCAAAGCTATTTTAATTTCTGATTCTAACAGATGACTCCGTATCTCTTCGCTGTCGACCCATGTTTCTTCTTCAATCACATCAGACAAATCTTCCCTCTCGTAGAGGGCTTCAGTGTATTCTTTCCACCTATCTGCTCTCTTCTCTTATTTTTTATTACTATTTTTTGTTCTTGAACGTACTGGATATTGCGCGCCTTTCTCTATGACTTACTGTTGTTATTCTTAGAATTTCAAACACATTGCACCATTTTACATTGTCGAGCACTTTTTGTAGATCCGCACATTTTTTGAACGTGTCTTTATTGCAATTCAGTCCTGCTATCCACATCAAACGCGTCTTCAGAACTGCCTCTCTGGCGCCTTTATCTTTCTTATATGCAAACCGATGATCTAAAAGATCGTCGATTGTCGTTTCTCTTCTACTGTATGTTATTTATGTCAGCTACTTGGATGCATGAACTATTAAACTGACTGTGCGATAATTCTCACACTTATCTGCCCTCGCTATCTTCGTGCTGGGGCGGATGATATTTTTCAGAAAGTCTGAAGGTACACCTCCAGACACATACATCTAACAAATGAACTCGAATCATAGTTTGTTTGTCGCTTCCCACAGTAATTTTAGATTTTATGAAGGAATGTTATCTATGCCTTCTGCCTTGTTTGATCGCAAGTCTTCCAAGTATCCTTTAAACTCTGATCTAATACTGGATCCTCCATGTCATCCATATCGACTCCATTTTCTTCCGTTATCATGTCATCAAACTCTTGCTCATTATCGTAAAGGCCCTCACTGTACTCTTGAAAGGAGGTTGCCTAATCCCACTTTCATTACTTTTTCGTGTGACATTGTTTGATAACTTCGTTTACCTGTGCCACGGATGGTTTTTCAGTGTACTGCTGTCCCTTGGAAAGAGAATAAGCATGGTGCAACAATACTTATTTTTTGTAATGACCAGTATCCAATCCTTATCCAATCAATGTCCAAGAATGATCTCTTCAAGCATAAATGTGTGGGTGTATGAAATCAGATCTGCCGGTAAGAGAGACTTTAAGTTTCTTGCCGCTCAGACGGTGTTTACCAACGTTGATAGTATTCTCCAAAGAAGTCTGACAAAGCTGTTTCTTTCCGAGTCAGAACGTTCCCCACGTTTTCTCTTCGAACGCTTGGCCACGAGATCCTCCCCATTCCCGAGGAAGAACGGCTTTTCGCGGCAACCGCCACTGGATAGCTTTTTTAATGGCGCTTTGGGATCCGCTGCCGAGCTAGTAATCCTGAAGGTTCCTTGGATATCTGTTTCGGTTAGTAACGGCAGATGCTCGTCTTTTGTTAGGATATCACTTAATTAATTTTATTGAATACTTTAGTGTTGCTGATTTCGAATTGTTAATTTTTATTTAATTTTCGCGAGTAATGTCTGAACTTTAGTTGTTGCTCTGTTCATATCAGTATCAACCATGTGGCACCAGCAGTAGGGTTTTTTTCATTAAGATTCTTTTTGAATTTATTTAAAAGTAGTTTTTCTTCAATTTTTCAGTATAATGGTGTTGTGACATAATTTATTTCAACATGGCAGACCGATACTTTGTATGATGAGACTCGTGTAGAAAAGTAAAGTAAAATTTGTAATTGCCTAGTGAAATTAATCACTTACAGCAGTCTCCCCATAGCTTAGTCACAGGATTTGAAGTTGCTTCTCTGTTTCTGGCGCAGGAACCTTGGTATGGTCCACAGACATGTTGAAGCGAAGATACAGTGATCACAGGCCTTCCTACAGGATAAGGGATTCTAGCAGAATTAACCCCAATTTGTATAATTTTTTTAAAAAATATGATGGTAGTTACGGAATTTATTGATCTTATTTGCGCCGCGCGGGATTAGCCGAGCGGTCTATTGCGCTGCAGTCATGGACTGTGCGGCTGGTCCCGGCGGAGGTTCGAGTCCTCCCTCGGGCATTGGTGTGTGTGTGTGTTTGTCCTTAGGATAATTTAGGTTAAGTAGTGTGTAAGCTTAGGGACTGATGACCTTATCAGTTAAGTCCCACAAGATTTCACACACATTTGAACATTTTTTATCTTATTTGCAATGATCTGACATCAACTTCATTCACTCCGTAGTTCTGTGTTTTTCACCTGTGTGGTTCTGTGGTAGCGAAGAAAGAACTATCTCTTTGAGTCACTAGGTTAGGTGTGGTTACTCTAAAGTCAGTGCAGAATTATTTTCCACTTCGCGTGGCTTCCCAGTTTTTATGTCCTTGCCTCTGAAGTCACTCACGGAGGTTTTCCCCTGTAATTTTACGCAAGCAAGGGTATCACGAAAATGATGGACTGTAAAAGTTTTCATCGGTTTGAGCTAGTTCGTTTGTTTCACGCAAGTTGTTCATCATTAGCTTCTATCACGTTTTAATCAGAGTTACTTACTAAATATTTGCCCTCAGTATGCAGTTCCGTATGCGCTCCCGCATCCCATAGTACTTGCTCTGAAAAATAAAAAAAAGGAACAAAGTCCTTTTAGATTAAAAATAACATATAATCAGATTTCTTTGGTGTTTATGCAACGTGAACTACATTTCCGTGTAGTCGGACTATATTACGATACCAACTTTTGCACAATAAAAGTCAAAGTTTTTGTAAATCGTCCCGAACAGTCGACACTGGATGCGCAGTGGACAAGAGTCGGACAAAATTTACGTAAATTATTTGCTTCCTGTGTTCATTACGGTAGGGCATGTATCAAAGTCCGTGGTCACACGGCAACAAGCGTAACTACTCAAGGATACTAATAAGTTGTCTTAGGGATTAATTACAAATATAAACTAAAGTCTTAGTACGACTGCGCTCTTTCCACCTATCCGCTATCTTCTCTGAACGGAGAATCTTCTTTTTGAAGCCCTCGCATTAATTTCTCGGAAGTTTGTTTTGACTTACCTATATGCTAAATCATTCCATCTGAAGACCATTTCATTTACAGTCCTTCGCACTTTCCCTGCAGCTATTTTTCATTTGGCTTCTCTGCACCTGATATTCACATATGTTGGACAGGAAGTAGTGACAACATTCTTGTAATTCATACTAGACTCCACTGCCAGACGTTTACCGCATTACAAGCCCTCTTGACCACCTCTCCTCACGCAGATGGAAGGCGCTGTATACCGACAGCGCTTCCATCAGAGCCGAGTCTTCATTTGCGTGGCCATATTATCCGTAGTTGCTTTATAGTTCCTGAGGCTATTTTTATTTCATCGTTAGAACTACAAGAAACGCGTATTTTTCCCACAAAACGCGTCCCGCTTCATTCAGGTAAAACATCTTCAGTGGCCTGTAGTTAAAGATATTTATGATTTGATTTAATGTCTAAAAACATTTTTTTAACAATTTGTTGGTTTTTGCTTCCGGTAATATCAGCTTGGTTTCTCGCCTACATTAAGATATGCTTTATCTTAGCACGTCATTGGTTCCTTTCTGCATTATACATTGATACGTGTAGTCTAATTTTCCGTTGCTTTGCAGAGCTGTACATTATTTTTAAACTTAATACAGTACACATTTTCGTACACCACTGTTTACTGTTTATGTATATACTTCTAAGTGTGTATTGTGTTTTGTAGCTTTGCCAACATTGCCAGCAGTTTGTTTTTTATTTGTACTTTTTTGTGGTTAATTATATATGTGTTATTTCATTTAGTTATGTTGCTGTCTATTCATATAATGTGTAAGAGAAATCAAGGATTAATGATCGAGTGGTTCTTTTACCGTGGTGAAAAGGTGGGGGAGGGACAAGCAGAGATGAATGGACGTAAATGCATAGTAGTGTGATGGAGAGTGAGTTGGGTGGAAAGATGAGGAACATGACGTGAAATGACACTGAAAATAGAATACAGCAACTACAAAAGACATAAATATTGCACTCAAAAACTTTAGCTTCACAATAAAAGAAGAACAAGATAACACACTCAATTTTCTAGACATAAACATAAGGAAAGAAATGACAAACACATATTTGACATATTCAGGAAACCCCCAACAAGTGACACTATCTTAAATGCCAAGCCACCTGCAGAATCAGAAACAGGCTGCAATCAGATAGATGTTAAACAGACTGAATAGAGTCCCCCTAAACACTTCTGAACATCAAAAAGAGCTGGCCATTACCAAACAAACAGCATTAAAATGGACAAAAGAATAAGGATAAACAAACTGAACAGAATAATAAAGAGACAAATAATGAAAAGACTAATCCCAACATAACAACACATACTACCAGCGCTACGACAAAAAATGGCATAAATGACCTACCATAACAAATGCACACATAAAATAGGTCATATATTCAAAAACAGACCATAAACATTGTTTACAAAACAAATAAATCAATCCAAACCACATCCCAAAACTGAAATCAAAAACAGACAGATAACAGTTCAGTTACAGGGACAGTGAAAAATATACATTGGAATGACTGGTATGACATTCGGCACAAGATATAATGAACACATCAGAACAATGAAATACGGTACAAATCACTCTTCATATGCAGATCATCTAAACCAGGAACACCACAGACCAAGCAACATTGGAAAAGATATGAACATCGTAACGAACAGTACAGACAGACACCTCCTCCCTTTCCAAGGTTTCCATATACACAGAGCATTAACACAAAATAAATAGCTGCTCAGTGACCAAATAAATATTGGGAATGAGACACTACATAGTAGAATTTAAAAAAAAAAAACGCATGAAAAAGAAAAGAGCCTTTCCATCCTTCTCCCTCTCCCACCCATCCCCCCACCACCAATTACATTTCATGTCTTTTCCTCACCTATTCCTCCAACTCATACCTCACTTTGCATCACACTACCCCACACTACTATGCGTTTACGTTGAGTCATCTTTGTTTCTCCCTCCGCCACCTACTCACAAAAAAAAAGAAATATTAAAAACTCTTCCACTATTTCTTCATTACTCTTACACAGTATGTAAGTATTCAGCAACATAATTAAACAGAATAGCACACATATAATTAACTACAAATAAGTATAGGTCAGAGGCAAATTAGTGGCAATGTTGGCAGCACCAAACGAACAGTAAACGGTGATATACGAAGAAGTGTTCAGATCGTTCAAAAGGCTCTAAGCAATATGGGACTTAACATCTGAGGTCATCACTCCCCTAGAGTTAGAAATACTTAAACCTAACTAACTAAGGAGATCACACACATCCATGCACGAGGCAGGATTCGAACCTGCGACCGTAGCAGCAGCGCGGTTCCTGACCGAACCGCCTAGAATCGCTCGGCCACAGCGGCCGGCACGAAGAAGTGTGCTGTGTGAAACGCAAAAAACGCGTAGTATTGCAAAGTAGCGGAAAATTAAACTGCAAGTATCATAGTCTAGTGAAGAAAGAAACCAAAGACATCCTAGCAGACGGCATTTCCTGATGTAAGCGAGAAACCAAGCAGTAAAAACTAACAAACTGTTAACAAACCATTTTTCGATCTTAAAAAACAAATGAAAATGAAATATCTTTAATTACAGACCTCTGATAATGCTTTACCTCAATAAAGTGGAACGCGCTTCATGAGAAAAATATGCATTTTATTTTAGTTGTAACGACGGAAGAAAAATACCCTCAGGAATCCCTGTCATTGTCTCGCAATGGCCGCCCTATGGCACAGGTGCCACGAGGATATTCAGTTTGGCAACCAGGTAGTAATCGCACGGACTCATATTGAGTTAATACGGTGGATGTCCCAGTACTTCCTACCCCCACGTACGCAGGAGCTTCTGCGCGAGGTTCGCTATGTGGCATCGAGTGTTGTCTTGAAGGATGATGGGATGCAGTACCAGAAAGTACCACCACTTTCTTCTCAGTGCGGCACGAAGGTGATGTCACAAGAAACTGCAGTAATAGGCTGCAGTCACTGTCTGCCACTGCAGTACAAAGTGATGCAGGACTGAGCCATCGATATCATCAGCCACAATAACCATCACTTTGGCACCAGCTCGTTCAGGGCGCACGTTCTGTGGGCGAGGAGAACCAGGGCGTTTCCATCATTGGACTGCCGTTTTACTCGTCGTTCGTAGGGCCAAACTCAGGTTTCGTTCTTAGTGAGGATCCTTCCAAGGAGGCCCTCATCCTCCCTTCTGAAGCGATTTCTCTCCAAGGGGGTAACGACGCCACTGTTGCATCCGCCCATTGCATATGGTATCCACCGTGCTGCAATTCGTGGAACCCAAGAGCATCATGCAAATTCTGGATCCCTGGTTTTTAGTACCCGCCTACTTCTGCAGCTAACTCCCGCAAAGTCCATAGGTGACCCACATCCAGCAGGGAGGGAAGGAACTCAATTGTCAAGTTGTTCATGGAGGGTCATCCCGAGCGCGATGGATCTTGAGTGACGTCCCTGCCATCCCGAAACCGTTTCAACCGTCTCCAACCACTTGCCACCTCGCCGAGCGGTTCTAGGCGCTACAGTCTGGAACCGCGCGACCGCTACGGTCGCAGGTTCGGATCCTGCCTCGGGCATGGATGTGTGTGATGTCCTTAGGTTAGTTAGGTTTAAGTAGTTCTAAGTTCTAGGGGACTGATGACCACAGAAGTTACGTCCCATAGTGCTCAGAGCCATTTGAACCATTTTTGAACTTGCCACCTCAATCTTGATCCACGAATGTTGTTAGTGTTTCCTAAACACCCTGTTAGGACGCTTGAACTGGCGTCCCGCACTTTCAGACAGTAGACACTGCAACTAACTCAAACACAGCCGTCGCTGCACACTGCAATACTTCATCTGATCCTCTGCTATCACCTTCAGACAGCGGGCATGAAAGTGCTACATGTTGCGGCAGTGTTGCCATTGCTTTTAATTCAATGCTTGTATTTCATTGATAAGCGTATGTAGCAGCCATAGTCTATTGGTAATAGATATCCGCTATTGTTATTGTCCTTGGGCGACCATTATGAGGCAGATCTTCAGAGTATTGTGTGTCTCACGATAGTGGTTGAATATTCGAATGACGACGCTGTGGTGTACGCCAAAGCGTTGGGCAACATGCAGTGCTGCCATCCTTCTGTTCTTAAAGTGGCAATTTGCTCTGACTCTCAGCTGAAAATAAACCTTCGAAACATGTTGGCACACTGACCAGCGCTCATAAACCACGCAGTCCCGTTCACAGCTGGAGACACAGTACACCATACTGAACTGTGTTGAGAGTGCCAGTTATTTCTTCTTTTGTTACACTGTCTGCAGTACTTGGAAATTTTCTGAGATCAGAGGAATATGAGAAAACAGGTTTCCGTCCATAAATACACAAATAAAGGATGGTGCTTAAGTTTTGGTAACTAGTTTGTACTGGAACTCCTGTACATAACTGAAATGGCCAGTGAAACCATCTAGTCATCCGAAAAGCACCAAAGCATGTGGTCATTGAAGTGTATGAACATCAGCTCTGTTCTAGACATGGCAACAAGTGAGACTAAAGCAGTAACTCTTGCACAGTAATGGACCCTGCGCTTTCCCTGCCCCCTCGCAAACACAGCTTGATGCTTACGAAGGATAGGCCTACTAAAACTATCACGATCTCGCCAGTTGGTTTTTAGTGCGCCAATCGTGAAATATTGCAGTTGTATTGTGGGATCTATGTTTTCCACTGAAGCATAACATTAAGAATATCAACTGCCTGACATAAAAGTGAAGCCTACAGAAGGGCAGGAAGATACTCAATGGAACTTCTCAGTTAGAGAGGGTATTGACTTCGTTTCAGTTATTACAAAATCGATTCAAATTTTTCAAAGAGAATGACAGTAAGATCCCACTTATCAGTATGACTTTGTACATTCACCAACCTGGATACATACTCTGACTCGGCTGGGACGGGTGCCATACAGACATGAGATTACTTTCCTGGATAAAGATGGCGCTCAACTACGGTCGCTGACTCTTGATATCCTGGATAGTGGTTCAAAAAATGGTTCAAATGGCTCTGAGCACTATGGGACTCAACTGCTGAGGTCATTAGTCCCCTAGAACTTAGAACTAGTTAAACCTAACTAACCTAAGGACATCACAAACATCCATGCCCGAGGCAGGATTCGAACCTGCGACCGTAGCGGTCTTGCGGTTCCAGACTGCAGCGCCTTTAACCGCACGGCCACTTCGGCCGGCCTGGATAGTGGTCCCGGGACACAGCTGACGTCCTAGCTCTTCTCATGTTCTATTGGGAACAGAAGTGAGGAGCTGAATGGCCACAGGAATAACCACCCTTGTGCTAGTCAGGCATTGTCGGGTAGAACTTTGACGACGTGTATGCCAGCCATCACGCTCCAATAAAGTGCAACAACGAGTCACTGTCACATACGGATGCCCCACAGATTTGGATATTTCACGATTCGGCCAGCTGGCCAAATGCAGACCCTCAATGAGGCAATTTTCAGACTCTGTCACTGCTGATACAGCTGCCTCACGCGTATATGCGGCATCTCCGAGCCCTTTACAGTCATCTGACACTGCCATCGCCATCTGTAAACCATACTAGGCGCAGTAGCAAAATTGTTCACAAACAACAATAATGCACTCAGGTCGCCATTGTACCTGTCATAAAGAATTGCAACTCTAATCTCTTATCTGCTCATGGTGTGTGTTAGTTTGACATCTGACCATGTCTGCTTTGTGTTTCACTATTTTGCCGGGTACCGTGTGTAGCGATTATCTTAAAATTCGTTTCCATTAGTGGATAGTCTATAATTTCGCTGTAAGTTATTGTCGACAATAACTAATAAAAAGTGACAGTTTTGTCTTCATATGATGCATTTGTGCAAAATTATGATTTCAGCTAGAAGTTACTCATTTGGTTACAATTTAGTAATAGTTATTTTAATGAACTTAGTTCTAAAGAACAACTTTTGCGTAGCTGTAAGTGACCACAGAATATTATCACGAAATATTTTGAAACAAAAAATACGCTTCGATAAAGCGATTTTTAATCTACCAACCAAACCTACACTAACATCATTTAATTACAGATGAAAAGCTACCAGTATACAGTAATGTAAACATGGTTCTACACAACCAAACAATGTACAAAAAATTAATTAAATATTATATATATATATATATATATATATATATATATATATATATATGTTTACTGTATACTGGTAGCTTTTCATCTGTAATTATATATTTTTTTTTCTGTGTCCTTGCTTTTCTTTGATGGAATTTGTATGTCGTTAATCCCACTGCTCATGCATAAATCTACACACAATAAAATATTTAGTGATCCGTTTTTACATGCTGCATTCGTTGCATATTTAAAGTGTTCCAATGGGTTTGATTTCATTTCATACAGAGAGCTGAAAGAACAAAACGAGATAAATCAGATTAGAGGCTCTACAGTTATTAGCGCCAGTTTTACAGTTGGTACTGAACTCTCTGAAACGGATATTCCTGGACACGGAATTGCATTTAAACGTTTCATCAGTAGCGATTAGTTTGCGTGGTACTCAGAAACAAAAATACTTTTACAAACATATATTAAGCCGTTTCTTTTTCTATGCAATTCTAGGAAAGCTGGTTTATTGTGGTCACTGTTAAATGCTTTCACCGATTTAGTAAACAAACTGCAACACGTTCTAAATTTTCTCACGTTAACTAAGGCCATAAGGAGCACTGTCTTTTGCGAATGTGCTTCTGATGAAAAAGCGATTCTGCAAGCTGGAGCCGGAGGTCTTTATTATTCCTGCCTTTTGTTATAGTGGTATTCCCACAGAAACTTGCATCTCATAACACACATTTCTTCATTTATAACCGAGAAGTAAAACACTGATTTTCGTAGCTTCAGGGATAAATGTTATATAGAACAGTCTTGATGGCATAAAGACACTTTTGTTCTTAACTGCTGACCGGTTTTGACCCTATAGGGACCACCTTTGGACCATACTCCAGTGATGACATGTGGAAACAATGGCACAGAGCAGGAACTGTGGATACCATCCACTGATGTCTAGAGCAGTCGGTGGTTATCCACATTATGTAGATGAGTGATATATGGACCAGCGTCACAGCTTTATGGATTTCAAGAGCTAATAAAAGACAGAGACTCCGAACAAATGAACAGTGGGTATACTGCAGTATATAATGGAGCATTTAACTGTCTGTAACTACAGATTGTAATTATTTATCATTTGGTTTTGAAGCTGCAACATTCTGCTGACGAAATTAGAATTTCCGGTTTGCTTATTCTTTATATATATATATATATATATATATATATATATATATATATATATATATATATATATTATTTTATGACTAACTATCTGTTTTAGAATGTTTACTTATATGCTTTTAGACTGCATATTGCTGATTCACATCCTTTTTTTACGGCTCATAGTATTATAATTTTAAATTCCTTCCATTTTTTATTATTTTTATTTGTTTATAAGACTGGCATACAACTTAAGGAATACGAATACCTTTTAAAAATTGTAACATGTATTAAAAAATAAAATCTACATACGAACTTCATAGACAATATTTCATAAATATGGACAACTACTTCGTATCGTATTTGTGCAGCATGTAGTATACGTGCCAGCTAAAGATTACTGCAGCCTACTCATTGAAAATCGTTTCATTAAAGACATGTTGCTGCACAATAATACGTCGTCTGACGTGACAGTCTTCGCCATTCCACTTTTGCAACAACTTCGTTAGAAAGAAGCCTGTTGTCACATCTTTGGAACGGAATCCTACTTCACCATGGCAACCAGTGGTTCCAAATGGTTCACTAACAGGCCTTGAGAGGGCAACCCATGTACTGCCAAACCGAAATTCAGTTGTCCTACAAATTTAAACATTTTTAACGCTTCTTAATTGACAATAGCTGTTTAATAAGCTAAGTTTAGTGTGTGTTTATTTTTATTTCTTCACAATGTTCTTTTAACTAAGAAATTTTACATTGTTATTCGACTTATAACTCATTCGTTAGTAATGACATCATGCCGTCAGAAGTTGGCGGAGCCTCCATTACATATAGTAAGAAGTGCACTGGTTTCTCCGGTAGTGATTCTCCAGCTGAAAGAGGTTCCTACTCAATGGTAATTCATCGTTTTATAGCTTTATAACTTTATGTATTTTCATTATGTATATAGCCCTCTAATTAAAGCTTTGTATACTATTTGTAGGTCTCAAGATGACCACAGCAGTGGTCGAAACCGGTCGCATTAATAAATACAAATCGTGATCAAGACTGTATTTAATAGTAAAGAAAAAAAAAGTTCCACTTTAAATTTAGAGCATCAACAAGATGTATTGACGATGCCATCGTTGCGATGTAATAAATTAAAAAGCTATGTGCATTTCAATGAAGTCTTTCTGTACTACAGCACCTGCAACGAGGAAAAAACTGAATGTTCTCGCAGCATGGATATGGTCGACCATTTCGTGTAGACACGCACACAAGCTGGTTTGGCTAAATAGCCTCTAGCTCATATTCATATGTTTCAGGCAGTGTGCATCGTCTTTACACGAAATTACGCTGTTACTGTTCTGAACTATATTTAGTGGCAGATGTAAACGATATTGACATTGTAATCTATGAAGAATCAGCGGACAATTCCACTGTGCACTGGTATTAGAAATCAAGTCTATGTGTCTTGTGGAGACCATACGTATGAATTTGCATAGACATGACAGTTTCGGAGAGATTAAGGGCTCAATATGATTCTAGTCAAGCCTTAAGGCTATTGATGGCAGTTTACATTTCCACTCTGTTGTATGTAAAAAGTTTCTGAACTCTGGAAGCAAAAGGCTTTCTTTATGAATGCAGTCAAGTTCAGCGTTCAGTTCAAATAAGTGCGTAGTTTGACATCGACCTCTGTCTAGTAGTGAAATTGTAAATCCGATCAGAATTTGTTCCTGATGGCAGATATCATGTAAAAGCTAAGTTTAATACTGTATATTACAGATTAAGCAACTTAAATGTACTATCACTTGTAAAAATATCCGTTATGTGTTCCAAAATGAACAGACAGATTTTACTACAGCTCTTAAATTGCGGTAAGTGGAAAATATGTATTCCTTAGGCCAAATAATCGTATATAAAACAGTACACAGTTTAGACGGCTATATCAGCGCTTTGTGCGACGTTAATGTCATGGATCGTGTAACAGTTCTTTCTAGACGGTTATTAATACACTTCTCTCTACGGACCACACAGTCCCAGACGGCACGCACGTTGGAAATACATCATTCCTCATGGAAGCGATATGTACTCGTGAACATATGAGTGATGCTTACAATATTTAGTAGGAGCTGACCATGTACACAGACCTGATAAATTTGTCTTGCTTTCCGCCATTACTGCGCACGAAAGCAGGTTTTACGTAGCAATAAAGATGACATCTGTTAGTTCTGTAGTAATAATGGAAAGTAACGCATGATTTTAGTGCGAAGGTACCTACGAAATCTAAAAACAGTGAAATCGAGACACAGGCAGTTCAAAATAAATGCGACTGGTAAATCAGAAATTTTATGAATATTATTCTCTTTGCAGGATGAGGAAACTGAGTTAATTCGAAGATTGGGTTGTAAAATTTTACGCCAGATGTTCTGAGGGAAATTGTATGTGAGGGAGTTGTACATTTTTTGTATGTTCGTCGTACACAGGTAAATGTGAGATTTACATTTGAAAGATACCTCCCCATCTAATACTGAAAACACAAGAGATGAGGAAGACAAATTTTCAATGACATCAAATGTTTAAATTATCATTTTCCTCAACTGATGTCATTATGAAGACGCCAGAGCATGCTAATCTCTTCAGAAGGTTGTTCTTGTTGTCTCTTATTAGATCCGAACTTTGGAGTTCCTTGAGTTTTATGAGAAGGGCACGAAAAAAAAAAAATCATATTATTATGTATTAGTTTAATACGAGTTACTTTCACCACTGATTAACGCAATTAAAGCTGCATAACGCTCAGTTTGTATATTGAGTAAACTCCACAAATTATTAGACCATAGGATGCTGCCGATCTAATATTTGCGTCGAGAAATTACGCTGCATCAGAAAAATAAAGTGTGCAAAGCATCTTAAGCTCCTGTACATTGCTTCCCATTGTACACTCGCAGTATTGCTCTCAGACGCCGCAAATGCATCATATCCTATATAACCGGACGTCTCACATTATACGACTGCAATCGAAGCCTTAAAAGCAGTTTGGTTTCAGAATTATTGAATCATCCCTAATAGAATTTATAGGTGTGTTCTGCAGGAGACATTAATCGAGAAGTACTATTCATAGACATATTAAAGGTCTCTGACAAAGTTGGCCGTAGAATTCTACCACATTAGCTAAAAGCACTGGGGGCGTGATGAATGTTGAATCAAACCTGAATAACATGGTTTAATCTGCAAAAACACTGCAGATTTCAAGGAAAACTAATCTTTTGCGAAATCACATTAGGTACAAAGTACACTACTGGCCATTAAAATTGCTACACGAAGAAGAAATGCAGATGATAAACGGGTAATCATTGTACAGATACATTATACTAGAACTAACATGTGATTACATTTTCACGCAATTTGGGTGCATAAATCCTGAGAAATCAGTACCCAGAACAACCACCTCTGGCCGTAACAACGGGCTTATTACGCCTGGGCATTGAGTCAGACAGAGCTTGGATGGCGTGTACAGGTACAGCTGCCCATGCAGCTTCAACACGATACCACAGCTCATCAAGAGCAGTGACTGGCGTATTGTGACAAGCCAGTTGCTCGGCCACCATTGACCAGACGTTTCCAGTTGGTGAGAGATATGGAGAATGTGCTGGCCAGGACAGCAGTCGAACATTTTCTGTATCCAGAAAGGCCCCTACAAGACCTGCAATATGCGGTCTTGCATTATCCAGCTGAAATGTGGGGTTTCGGACGGATCGAATGAAGGGTAGAGCCACTGGTCGTAACACATCTGAAATGTAACATCCACTGTTCAAAGTGCCATCAATGTGAACAAGAGGTGACTGAGACGTGTACCAATGGCACCCCATACCATCACGCCGGTGATATGCCAGTATGGCGATGACGAATACACGCTTCCAATGTGCGTTCACCGCGATGTCGCCAAACACGGATGCGACCATGATGATGCATTCATCCGAAAAAATGACGTTTTGCCATTCGTGCACCCAGGGTCGTCGTTGAGTACACCGTAGCAAGCGTTCCTGTCTGTGATGCAGCGTCAAAGGTACCCGCAGCCGTGGTCTCCGAGCTGATAGTCCATGCTGCTGCAAACGTCGTCGAACAGTTGGTGCACATGGTTGTTGTCTTGCAAACGACCCCATCTGTTGGTTCAGGGATCGAGACGTGGCTGCACGATCCGTTACAGCCATGCGGATAAGATGCCTGTCATCTCGACTGCTAGTGATAAGAGGCCGTTGGGATCCAGCACGGCGTTCCGTATTAGCCTCCTGAACCCACCGATTCCATATTCTGCTGACAGTCATTGGATCTCGACCAACACGAGCAGCAATGTCGCGATACGATAAACCGCAATCGCGGTAGGCTACAATCCGATCTTTATCAAAGTCGGAAACCTGATGGTACGCATTTCTCCTCCTTACACGAGGCATCACAACAACGTTTCATCAGGCAACGCCGGTCAACTGCTGTTTGTGTATGGGAAATCGATTGGAAACCTTCCTCATGTCAGCACGTTGTAGGTGTCGCCACCGGCGCCAACCTTGTGCGAATGCTCTGAAAAGCTAATCATTTGCATATCACACCATTTCTTCCTGCCGGTTAAATTTCCCGTCTGTAGCACGTCATCGTCGTGGTGTAGCGATTTTAATGGCCAGTAGTATACATGGAGTTAGAAATGTCTCTGAAGTAACTGCTCGGTCAACCTGAAGCACCTGATCAGCACGATGCTTTACGAGGCATTGTCTTATCGGAAGAGGTATGCTCTTGCGTCTCGAAAACGACGCATCGCATGAAAAAAATCTTCTCAGTTAAAATTTAATATCTGTCTATTCTACAACTGGCCACCTCTTAATCACACCTCCTGGGTGGGCAAGGTCTGTATTTTCAAATGGGACCGCTCCCCACATTTTTGGTGCATATTCGCGTAGTATACTAAAAAAATATGTACGGTTAACCAAACCATTGATTCCGATCGTGTTGTATGGCGCTGTAAACGATAAATATCAAGCGTCCTTGATTTTACAGGATTGTTAAGGCTTTCGTGGCCACTTGTTGACAAACCGCCTATTTGCTTCGTCTGATCATTTTACTGACGTTCCGCCAGCAGGAGTGGCTGGCATTGTCAAAGGTTCACCATCCATTGCCAGTGGTGAAGTGGAGCCGAGCTCGCGGCCGCAGACTATATGTGCCTGGCGCGCCAACGTCCGAGGGCTTCTCCGAGGTCATTTCCGGTACGGTTCTCCTCTTGCTACCTGCGACGGTCGTTCGCTACAGTACAGGAAGCCAGGATCCGTTTCCCTTAAGGCTTTCCTCTTTCTTGTTGAAGCTGTTCCCATGTTTGTGTATTTCTACAACTTCTCTAAAGAAGCGGTTGTGATAGTGCTTCTCTACAGCCAGAACTTCCGTGTCGACGAATTTAATTACATGGTTGGACTCAGCGCGTGCTCTGCCACGGCCGATTTCTCCACCTGCCCCAACCTGCATTGCAAACGGATCCTGGCTTCCCGTACTGCAGCGAACGACCGTCGCAGGTAGCAAGAGGAGAACCGCACCGGAAATGACCGAGGAGAAGCCCTCGGACGTTGGCGCGCCAGGCCAGCACCTCCTATAGAGGAAAGCCTGCGCGCCCGCTCAGTGACGTCACGCACGTAGTCTGGTGCCGGTGCTCGCAGTCCGTTTGGCCACAGCAATAGACTGTTACGGGAACCGTACGAGGAAAATTCGTAAAGAAATCTGACATACCTCTCTCATGAATTACAAGATTTCCTTTCTCAAATGACCCAGTTCTTTTGTCTGTAACTTATTTCTGCATACCTTTTAGCCCCGACGTAAAAAGTGGCTGTAATAACTTTCATTATCTGAGGCATCAAAACTCCCAAATGAATGGACCCATTTTATTGTAGTTTATTTTAAAGGTGCTTTAATGGGGATTGTCACGACTTGTTTGATGGCAGTCTGGTTAGCCGTTCAAAGATCGTCAGCTACACAAAGTGCAATTGTTTGCCACCAGTGTGCACTTTCCCAAAACCATTCATAAACTGTAAGTGCTGTAGTATAAATTGTAAATCTCGAAAAGGCCAATCTAAACGTCTGCAACGGTATACATTTATCTTTTATGGCTGACCACCATTCACCATTCTTCCGTTTTGCAGTTCCTGTGTAAGACGATTTTTAATGACAAAAATTTTGATTGAAAGCCAACCGCGAAAGATTCTCGTATGCTCTCGCGGACTTTCTTTTAGGGGTTTTGTTCTGTTTTTTGAGTTAAATATTGCATCACTTTGACGCAGGTCTAATAATGTGGACGGCACTTTGCAAAGTAGCACACTGGCAGCTAACATTTTACGGACACTGTTATTGCCGCTGTTTATTCCTTATGTAGCAAAATCCATTTTAAAACCTGATTGGATGATATACCTGTTAATTAAAAAAAGAAACACGAAAATTGGGCAAATAGTGTTCGAATTATAACACCCCCTATAGAGAGGCACTGGTAATAAGCAATAGTATGAGTCGTTTCAAAAACTAACACTGCCCTGAAAGACATGTTCTACATATGTTTTAGTCCATTTCAGCAACCTTGTATTCATGCTTTTTTTTTAAATTTAAAGAAATTTCTCCTGTTAATATTTTTTAAGTGAAATGCAGTTCTAATGAATGATATGATATCTCTTCTCAGTTTGTGCACCTTTCCCTAAGAAAGTTTCTTTCCATTAAGAAAATCTCACTGACCTGAGATGAGTATGTAATGGTATTGCCATAAAGTTTTGGTATGCCAATACAAATTTCAATGAATTCTCTTTTCCCAGTAAGTTAACTAAATTTCCATTATGTATTGAAATTACAAGAGGTCTCAAAATACAGATTACCAGGTTAGAATTTCGCTGCTCTAAACTGAATACCTTTGAAGAAAGAATGTTTCTGTACTAAGAAGTATATACTTTGAAACAAACTGTTTGCATGAATTGCACATAAATAAATTTCAACTACAAAGTAAACTTTCATTTCATCTGTTGAGAAGTTTTATGACGTGATGTGACCTGTGATGAAATAATTGTGAAAAATGAACACTTACCTTCATTTGGCATCACATTTGGGCTGCACTCACCAGTGGCTTAGATACTTCATCCTTCCGTAAGTTTGGGGAAAGGGGTGGGGGTGGTGGTTCAGCTCTATTTAGTTGCAATACTTTAACAGATCATCATTCCAAAATATATATACTGGTAATTGTTTAAAAGTGGAAAACAAGTTTCATCTACTGACCATGCTGATATGAATGAATGCAAATTAAGTAAAAAAATTCTGTGTATGAATGAATTTATTTATTTCTTTTGTTCATCTTCCATACACTCTTGTCAATAATCACTAACACATGGAATGAGAAAAATTTTAGATTATAGTGGTTCACAATAGAAAATGATAGATGTACAGCATGAATACTATGTAGTGACAAAATAATTAAGACTTATGGACACCAAGGCCAAACATTAACAATAACCACATTCTTGAGACTTAAGTTTCATAATTTTAGGAATAATAATGATAAATTTTGAACAACATTAATGATTAAATTGCTATTTTATAATCTCCAGGGTAGTAATGGAAGGTCTTTAAATGGGACACTAAAAGAATGCAAATAAAACACTGCACCATAAAGTTTTGTGTAGGAAGAATGCATATGAAAGCACTGTAGTAGAAAAATGGCGATGCATATACACATTATATTAGGTCACCCTGTAAATTGCAAGTAATTACCAACTGTAAGTGTATGTTATGTGGCAAAAATGTGTCAAGTGGTGTTGGAATATGATCTGGTTACATTAATTAGATTAGGTGAGTGAAAAGCAATTGTGACAGGCTTAAGCTTTTTTAATATTCTTTTATAAACAAATATATTCAAAAAGCCAACAGAAGGGCATACCTGAGAGTCCACCTCAGATATGTTTCTCCTCAGCAAAGATGAGCTAACAAGAAGGCACTTTATGGCACAGAGCAAGCATCTATTTAAAGAGCTCAGTAATTAGTCAACCTGAGAATTAGTGGCACTCAATAGTGCTTGTAACAGAAGTGAGAGCTGTTCCACAATTACATTACTATTAGATGAGGAGACCTGCCAATCATTATACACAAAGAAGGCCATGAAAGTACTGCAAAGCCCTCCCCTAACGGCTTCTCCATTTGTATTAGTAGTAAAATATATGCAAACATGATCTACATAAGAAAATGTTGAGAAAACAACAGTTATAACAGCTGCAGAGAAAGTAGTAAACTCAGAAAAAGAGAGGCAATTGTCACAGCATGCACATCTGCACTCATAACAGTGACAGTAGTAGAAGACAGAGGAACACCACAAACACTATGTGAAATCGAAATTTGTCTACCTAAAGAATCCATAAATACAATAGTAGCTTTTTCAACAATAACAATTAATGAATCATTACAAATTGGCAGATTTCTCACATGTATCACAAGCTAAAGTAATAACTTCAGTATACAAAGAAAAGTGTTGCAGAGAATGTAGAGAACTATAGAGCAATTTTGCTCTTGTCTCCCATTTATCACCAAAACAAAGTAACCTTGTTTGCAAAAAAAGTGGAGTCTGCTATAGCACAGTTTGTGTAAGTTTTTCTCAAAATAATAAAGGAAGGTGATCAAAATGGCATTGTCTTGTCATTGTCAAAGGCATGTGCCATGTTGGGCCACATAACTTTATTACACAAATTAGAAATACTATGAATAAGGCATGCAGCAAAGAAGTGGTTTAAGTCATACTCGGAAAAGCAAGCGAATTGATTTTTAGGTTTCACATACTATAAAAAGATTACTATTGGTCCTCTCTGCCTGCCACACCCCCTCCCCTCCCTCCTGTATGTAGCATTCACCACCCAACTTCAACTGAGAAAAAATTAGTGTAAGATTCTTTATATTAAAGATTAATTTCTTTGATAAAAATTTCACGTTAGGCTATTAGTGTTCATAGCTGTTAGCAGCTGTATATTAAAATATTTATACAAACTCTCAGCCATAAGTTACAATTTGGTAAGTTTGACTAGTTTCAGATTAACCTGACTAGTTCAGCTTAAGAGGCATTTGTTGATGTGGCAATATTACTGATGACAGGTTTTGTATTAATGATTTAAAAAGAATCTAAGATAAAGATTTCAAAGTTATGTTGTAAGAGTTTGCAGTTTTCGCTGAGTGTTTTTTGAAATTTTTTTTCCATTAACCTTTTTACAGTAGTTGTTTAAAAATATATTGACACCAACCCAAACAACACTTTTCATTATTGCCTGGGATGAATGTCCATTGCAGCATACCCCATCAAATAATAAAAAGTCATTTTCGTGAAGAGTAGCAAGTGCTACTGCACAGGCAATAGCACGTTGATTCGTACAGGCAAGAAAATCTCTTTCATGTTCTTTGAGAAGTTTGCTGATGACAATATAAGTGTAGACAATCATATTTAAAATAGTGTCTGATGGGTATTTTAGTCCTCCATGATCAAGTCTCTGTATCAAACTAAAATGTTCGTTTATTGGCAACTCCTTTTCAATCACAATTTCATTAAGGCAACTCTCACATTTCAGCTTCTTAATCACTGCATGAGCACAGTAGCCTGCAATGAAAGTTAAAGACGTTGCAATATCTTTCACTGAAAGAACATCGTCTTGAGTTACACTGACTTCTATGTCTAATGTGTCTGTTTCTTCAACTTCAGAAAACATAAAATTTTTTATGGCCCCTACTGTGATATTGCCATAGGAAGGAGAACATAAAACTAAAGGCATTACACTTTGAATTCGAAGCTTCTTTTCTGCTTCATAGACTTGTGTCACTGAAACATTGTATTGGGAACCTGCAAGCTGTCTATACTTTCCAAAACGCCGCTCAAGCACATCTGTTTGTAGCTTGGCTGTCAGTTAATAGCTCATACCTAGCTCTTCAGTACAGTATCGAGCAATCTCTACAACGGCATATGTTGTATGCTGAATAGCAAAAAATGTTTCTTTTGTGAGAAACCCACTTGACAAACCTTTTGCTTTCCACACATCAAGCCAGTCTAGAAAATCTAGCAAAAATTGCATAGAAACGCTATCAGTTGTCAACGGATCCATATAAGGATTCTGTTTGTGTTTCCCTTTAAACACTGATTTCACATTCATGACATCAAACCATTTTGTTATTATTCGAATGTATTCTGCTGTTGGTGGTGCATGTCTCAAATCAAATTTATCACTAGCTACCTCAAGGCCCTCTGACACATGTCGATTGAATATCTGCAGCACTAATTTCATGCTCTGTTTTTCTAATGATGTAGGGCAAAGTGATTTGAGAGACAATGTGTGACAATATTTTACTAAAGAACTGGAATCTATGTCATAAATCTGTTTCAGTGTTTTAAAAGAAGCTACAGAAAACTTATTTTCTTCCACTTCTTTTCTAACTGGAAACTGAGGATAAAACATATCTTTACCATCATTTTTTTGGTTCAGCCACACATTTCTTATGCATTTAACAATGTGTATGGCATCAATTAAAAAGAAAAGTGGGCGATTAGGATCAGATGGATGTTTAAAAACTATATTAACAGCTTTATCCAGAGAAAACATTGACATGGTTTTGCTATTGATTTTGTTGTTGTCAGTTACCACACAAAAAACCCTATAGCCTATTAGTTCAAGGCCATTTATTATGGCCAGTAGCACATCGTATAATGCATTAGATGAAATGGTTTTCACCGGTAAAATGTGAACAACATCCCTGTACAAAGACTTGACACTCTGCAACATAAATACAAATGCTGAATTTGCAGCACATTCAGAGTTATATGACATGCCCAAAACACTACCTCCTTTATATTCCAAATAAGAATTTAGATGAATTTCATCTACACTCAAAACAACATTGACATCATCGCTGTTCAAGTATTGAAATTTCTGTCTTGCATAGGACAGGAAATTACTTCCCCCAAGCCTTTCGTGAGATGGATTCACATTAAATTTGCTGCAGATCCTACGCAGAGTGCTTGGATGTGGCATTTTCATTAATGAGCTGCTACGTAAAAAATTGTAAGCATGAGATGAAATTGAAAATAGCAAACAACACAGTATCATAAATGTAGAACTAAACCTATGATTAAATTTCTTTACATTTATGAGACTAACTTGTTCATATATAAAGTCTACCATCTCCTTTTCACTCTCCTGTAAACTGTCTTCCAGCACTCCTAGACTGTCTTTCACTATCTCTACAATACTATCTATAGAAGTTTCTGAGTGCCCACAATCTGTGTCTGAAAACTCCTGCAGTACACTGACAATTTCATGGATATTGGTTACAATTACAGGAAAAGATCTTTTTCCTAATGTCTTAATTTGTACATCTTTCTTAAACAATGAAACATTTAAATTACTATCTATAACGACAGAATGTGTGATTAATGGTGCTGGATTTCTTATTATCTTTAAAAAACAAACAAAATCACTGTGTTTTTCGATCACACTCCACTCGTTGGGCAAATCCACTTCCTTCGTACGCAACATCAACTCTTCTAAAGAACTGAAGCTGAAAGTGTTTTCATAGTCCTTCTGTGATGCTAAACTATATTGTAACGCTGCAGCTAACTGCTCATTTTCAAGCCTTTGCTTTTTCTCCTCTGGCCCTTCACGTCTACTTTCTTCCTTTGAAAGGTAGGAAGGACAGTTTGGGAGTAGTGATGGAACTGCATCTGGTCTCAAACGTGGTTTGAGAAGGGGGGCTCTTAATAACTGACCAGTCCTTTCATCCACAATTTGTGTTTCCCAAATAACATCATCCTTGTGGAAGTGAACATGACATACCTGTAATTAAAAATGAATAAAAAATGAAAAAGGTGCTTACAACTGAACGTGATGACAATATTAATAGTGTGAAAACAATTTATGAATATAAAGTTAGTTTCTAGTTCTAAAATACAAATAGACTCCCAACTAAAATGCAGAAGAATGCTCAAGTGATAAATGTGGCCATGGAATAGTAACTCTATAAAACAATAACACTAAAATATCAAAACACATGCAGTTACATGTCATGGCAACAAGCTCTTAAAGAGATGGTGAAATGAAGAAAGTACTTTCCCCATCAAAAATTACAAACATTGACTAATGTTTGTAGTATAATTCAATAACAGTGACAATTTTTTTTATAAGTTAGCCTTGAAGCTCATATTTACAAGAGGGGTGGGATTTTTGCTTAATGTCTTGCTCTATTCCCCCCCACCCCCACCCCACACACACACCTCGGACACAAGAAAGCATGATGACACCAAACTCACACAGGTGTAATCCAAGAAGCAACTGTGACACAGTAACAGAATAATACAAAGTAATTGTCAACACTGTGTAACCTTTAGAACTATGAAATACTTAAAGGTAGTGCTTTTTATCAGATAGACACTGTTTTGCTTTTGATATCAGTTCATAACTTACATGAAAACTGACAGTATGATGAACTAATACATTGCCACTTATGTGCTACCTATTAGGCTAAACATGAGCACACAATTGCTTTCAAGTGCTTTAGCTGTGTATCTATAAGACAGCTGTGTAGGCCACTGGCATGTATCTGAAATTCCAGACCCAGAAAGTAAGAATTTGTAAAATCCACAAGTATTTTTTATATGTTTTCACAGTTTCTCCCTTTGCATTTTGTGATGGCCTGTTAATCCATTCATGTACTTATTCATTTTTCCTGTCTATGGTTCACTGTTAAGTCTAAAGCCTACTATATTCCCTAATAGTAACATTCCTTGCAATGACTTCAAATTCCCACCAATAATTTATTAAAAACAAGTGACTGAGACACTGTTTTTACTTCATTTTCAATTTCTGGGTACACCACATTACTTATTTTTGAACAGGCAACTTCCTAAAGACTTTTACAGCAAAAAGAAACACAAATACAGAAGCAGAATACATCGAAAATCGTCTGTATCTTAAGTGCACGTACTTAATTATAAACCGACTTTTATTCCTAACAACAGGCAGCATAAACAGTAAGTATAAAAGATATACTGAGATATTTAACTACGTAAGTATGACTGTGCTTAGGCTATACTGGTTGAACTTGCAGAATACAGAATTCATGTAACCTATACCAGCTAAACTGTAGAATTGCCAGGGCAAGAAAACGAAACGCTATTTTCTTCGGCACTTATTCAGTTAAGATCTGATATATTAGTCAAAATGTCGCTGACCTTCCTTACTGCATAAGTGCCTATTCTTTGTTAGCACACTTAACCTCTTTTAAGAAATAAACAAAACAAATACTTACTCTTGAACTTGAAGAAGGAGTGAAGTTATCTCTGCGAATACTTGACAACCATTTCTTTCTCATTGCTTCATCCTCCGGAAATTTAAACACGGTTACTTTTGGTCCACCGTCGTAATTTCCTCTACAATTCGGCACACAACAACGATACGGCATTTTGCAGGCAACGAAATTTTCACAGGCAAGAAAAACAGATCACCAGTTTAGTGCACAGAAACTAAACAACCAAATCACGTACACTAACGCAGGAACACCATTCACTATAATAGTAAACTGACGCGAAACTCGCCGAACGACTATTCACAAGCACTGTTCCGTGAAACTGTTGAAGAAAGGACTATCTGTGTAGCCATCTTGTGACGTCACGCACTACGTAGACAGGCTTTCTTTTACAGGGGGTGCTGGCCAGGCACATATAGTCTGCGGCCGGAGCTCGGCTCCAGTTCACTACCGTCAATGGAGGGTGAAGCGTTGAAAATGCCAGCCACTTGTGCTGGCGAAACGTCAGTAAAATCATCTGACGAACGTCGGCCGAGGGACCCGAGACAGAAGCAAATAGGCACTTTTGTCCTTTATTTTGCAAGTAAGAACCGACACGTTTGATTCTTCATTTCATTTATGATGTAAATGTAAAGCCTTTTGTTCTAACGGTTGATATTTGTTTAGTGTTGCAAATTTGATTGTACGGTACAATATGGTTATCAGTTTCAATGTCTTGCTAGAAAACTACTGATAGCCTTATCCTGGAGGTGGTGCAGTGGCTAGCACACTGGACTTACATTCGGGTGGACGACGGTTCAATCCCGTGTCCGGACATCCTGATTTAGGTTTTCCGTGATTCCCCTAAATCTCTCCAGGCAAATGCCGGGATGGTTCCTTCGAAAGGGCACGGCCGACTTCCTTTCCTAATCCGATGAGACCGATGACCTCGCTGTCTGGTGTCCTTCCCCAAAACAACCCAACACAACCTCATCCTGGAATAACGACATTCAGGTAACAATTTTCTGTTCCTATCGACATGGTTTAGTTCGGTGGGTCCTCTTGCCTCTCACCATTGGGATGCTTGATTTCGGTGAATGTCCATGGCAGCTGCGTCTGTCTGTATTGCTTCATGGACATTTAACCTTCTTACAATGATTGTGGTTTGTATTCCGCTGGTAGCCCCGTAGCACCCAGTCTTCGAGTTACGGTGGTTGTGTGCCCGGCGGGGTCAGGGATTTTCTCTGCCTCGTGATGGCTGGGTGTTGTGTGCTGTCCTTAGGTTAGTTAGGTTTAAGTAGTTCTAAGTTCTAGGGGACTGATGACCATAGATGTTAAGTCCCATAGTGCTCAGAGCCATTTGAACCATTTGACCCTAATAGCTGAGTTCGAGGGCGACCACCAAAATCAAGCATTACAATGGTCTGGCGGCTCATCACAATAAACCCCGTTAGGGAACAGAAAACTACGTTGCCGTACAAGTAGCTTATTTGCCAGAAATGTCTACATCTAGCCATATTATTTATTATGTAAATTGAAGGTGGTGGGGGAGAAAGGAAAGGAAAAGGAAGGAACTGTTGATGTCACCTGCATCGGGACTGAAGTGGAATCAACGCCAACGAGTGATAATGTGGGACGGACCAGGATTCTAATCTGGGATCTGTTGCTTATTAGGCAATTGCACTAACCACTGCGCCATCCGGACACAGTGTTCATCGCCCTTTTCGCGGACTACCTGGTCACGCCTCCCTACCGACCCACATTCACACCTGGCGTGCCACCTATCCACAGTCCCCATCCATCTTCTCCATGCTAACTACTTTGAGATTCCCTCAGGAGATCGAATATGATTACACAACCACACTGAAGGTAGCGTATACATTGCCCATCAAGGTGAAGCAGTTGTACAAATTAGTCGTGTCTGTCCTTTCAGACGTACCGTTCAAACCTCAACGAGAATTTCAAATTAACGAGGATAGAGGTCATGGATGGGAACTGTAAATAGGTGGTTTTGCTTGGCAATGTGTTTCGGCTGGGAGACATCCTGAGCTATTCCTTGCAATTCCAATAAAAGCTATCTAGTAAGTAGAAGATCTCAGGTTCGAATCCCCATCCACCACACATTTTCACTCATCGCCACTGACATCAACAGTTCCTTCGGTTTCCTTCCTTTCTCTCCCATCCTTCCTCAATTTACTTAATACGTATCACAGCTGCATTTTCTGCTGGGTGTCTATTCTTTCGTGCGTGACCAAAAACCAGACACCACACACACACACACACACACACACACACACACACACACATACACACACATTATTTTACCAGTACTCTAAAATCACATTTGCAAACCTAAAGTAACTTTCGAATACAAATATCAACCACCTAGGGATGTTTTTGAGCGTGGAAGTCTCGCGTACAGAGTTATGACACAAGTGAAACCCAATCACCTGACCACGTTCGAAGTCCGTGAGTTCCGCGGAGTGCCCCATTCTGCTCTCTCACGATGTCTAATGACTACTGAGAGCGCTGATATGGAGATCCTGGCAGTAGGTGGCAGCAAAACGCACCTCATATGAAAACCGTATGTTTTTGGGATTGTCCAGATACTTTTTATCACATAGCGCATGTCCCCTGCACTAATGTTAACTTTTCACCTGGGACATTTTTTTCATTCCATGCGTCGTTTCCGAAATATTTAGTTGTCTCTAAGTTAAAACAGACACCCTGCAAATGTACCATGAATATACTAAATTATGCACCCTCCCCTCCTTACCTCCACACACCTTCTATATGGATGTGTCACACACGCTGCAGCTCCAGCGTGGCAGCGGTAAAATTAAGTAAAGTAACATAGTTCCAGAGCTAACATACAACAAAGATATATCTATTCAAGTGGATATGCTTCTTGGCTCTTAGCATGTGCAATGTCTAGCATCAGCGAAGGCCCCTTGGACTGTAAATATCCTGTGGCACAGATTACGTAAGTAATTTATCTTTAAAACATATGTGTGTTTCCTCTCATGTGTCATATGTATTGCACCACGTAATATATAACTAAGGGAGGCATAGCCAGAGTCCTGATATGTGTGTTGACGTGTTGGGCTCTTGCTTTTATTAAGGGTACCATCGAAACTCTCAAGCGTTATCACCTCAGTT
This sequence comes from Schistocerca americana, assembly GCF_021461395.2. Taxonomy (NCBI): domain Eukaryota; kingdom Metazoa; phylum Arthropoda; class Insecta; order Orthoptera; family Acrididae; genus Schistocerca; species Schistocerca americana. Next base: position 483,174,365 of record NC_060124.1, on the reverse strand, counting down.
GTGTCATCCAGTAGACACGCTGTTATATAAACAGTCTCAGTTACATAACAGATCATTTGCTGAATACTGCTGCGCCATACAGTTCACTGTCTTCACCCCTTACAAACATATTTATGACGTGGAGATTAAGTGTAACATAGCTAATTCTATCGTAACTTACGAATAGTTGTTTGCTAAACCGGCACTTCTCCGTAGTTTTGTAGTCTGTAGTATGATTTCGCTTTAACGTGTACTGATGTTAATGGATGGCCAAAATTCGGTTATCTTAGCTGTGGTTTGTATTGACGACAACAATAAACAAGGAATTACATCTTTGGAAAATATCCTCCTTCAGATATGATCGCCTGCAGAACAATGATATTGTCTGAGACTGTTTGCTCATATTGTGCCTCCACTAGTGCAACTGTTGCTGTCCATAAACCATTGAGTATTTTTCCGAGATGAATGTGTAAATTAAGTCCTGATCATAAGCTATTTACAATTTGTTCAGAAACCAGATGGCAGTTATAAGAGTCGAGATGCGTGAAAGGGAAGTAGTGGTTGGGAAGGGAGTGAGACAGGGTTGTAGCCTATCCCCGATATTATTCAAATGGTTCAAATGGCTCTGAGCACTATGGGACTCAACTGCTGTGGTCATAAGTCCCCTAGAACTTAGAACTACTTAAACCTAACTAACCTAAGGACATCACACACATCCATGCCCGAGGCAGGATTCGAACCTGCGACCGTAGCGGTCGTGCGGTTCCAGACTGTAGCGCCTTTAACCGCTCGGCCACTCCGGCCGGCCCCGATATTATTCAATCTGTCTATTGAGCAAGCTGTAAAGGAAACAAAAGAAAAGTTTGGAGTGAGAATTAAAATCCATGGAGAAGAAATAAAAACTTTGAAGTTCGCCGATGACATTGTAATCCTGTCAGAGACAGCGAAGGGCCTCGAAGAGCACTTGAAGGGAATGGACAGTGTCTCTTTGAAGGAGGTAAAATGAACATCAACAAATGCAAAATCAGGATAATGGAATGTAGTCGAATTAAATCAGATGATGCTGAGGGAATTATATTAGGATATGAGACACTTAAAGTGGTAAATGAGTTTTGCTGTTTGGGGAGCAAAATAACTGACGATGGTCGAAGTAGAGAGGATATAAAATGTAGACTGGCAATGGCAAGGAAAGCGTTTCTGAAGAAGAGAAATTTGTTCACACCAAGTATAGATTTAAGAGTCAGGAAGTCGTTTCTGAAAGTATTTGTATGGAGTGTAGCCATGTATGGAAGTGAAACACGGATGATAAATAGTTTGGACAAGAAGAGAATAGAAGCTTTCGAAATGTGGTGCTACAGAAGAATGCTGAAGATTAGATGTGTAGATCACACAACTAATGAGGAGGTATTCAAAAATGGTTCAAATGGCTCTGAGCACTATGGGACTTAACATCTGTGGTCATCAGTCGCCTAGAACTTAGAACTACTGAAACCTAACTAACCTAAGGACATCACGCACATCCATGCCCGAGGCAGGATTCGAACCTGCGACCGTAGCAGTCCCGCGGTTCCGGACTGAGTGCCTAGAACCGCTAGACCACCGCGGCCGGCCAAAGGAGGTATTGAATAGAATTGGAGAGAAGAGAAATTTGCGGCAAAACTTGATTAGAAGAAGGGATTGGTTGGTAGTACATGTTCTGAGGCATCAATGGATCTCAAAACTAGTATTGGAGGGCAGTGTGGAGGGTAAAAATCGTAGAGGAAGAGCAAGAGATGAATACACTAAGCAGATTCAGAAGGATGTAGGTTGCAGTAGGTACTGGATAGAGCAGCATTCAACCAGTCTCTGGACTGAAGACCACAACAACAGCAACATTGTTACGTTTTTTATCAATTTATCACTTTGTGACAATATGTAAGCAAAGTCCATACTAATTGTTTGCTCCAAGTGATCATAAAACAATGACATCTAAAAAATACCGCAAACTCACAATTAATTAGCAACAAAAGTTCTCGCATAATTACGAACATAGAAAGAAAACAAGCATATGGAAGTAATATGTTTTCTTGTTGTCTCTCGAGTACATACCCTAAACCGACGGACACTCTTCCTGTCATCAGGTACTGATTCCTGCCAGTTCTTCTCATCGTTTCGTCCCAGTGAATTCATTGCCGACTGAACGAAAAATTTCAATGTTTCTTCGACTGACGGGCACTCTCTGACGGTTGTCGGCGTCCTCTTGTTCGTGTTGCGGGCACTTTGCTCCATCGGATACTGGAATACACTGTGCTTGGCGGTAGCTGCGTCGTGTTGACGTCCTGTTTGCTTGGGGAACTCCCCTCGATAAACACTCGAGATCCCGCCGCTGGCTTATAACTATTCCTCCTAAGGCTATGCTTTCCGCGAATTTTAGAATGGTTTCGTAACTGTGAGGCATTAATTCACATTGCTATCAGGTGGGTTTCTTCCATTTGGTGTGACAGCCGCACTTGCAACTTGATGAGGCAACGATATGACTGCTTAACACTCCCCCCACACAATGAGCTTGTCCAAAGGAGGTGAAATCTGGTTTCGCAGGACAGAGCGGATCGGGTTATAGTTGTGTAAAGCGGCCAAAATCAGTTACTGTCAGTTGCACACTTAATCACACATGCCCTTAAAAGCATTCCAAACAATATGGCTGAAGGAATTGCCTTAAGGAATACACATGGCTGAAACCCTTAGTTACAAAATTTTACATAAAAACTCGGCTGAAGGCCACACACTGGAGATAGGAGAACTAAGGCTTAAGGCCAGGCTAACAAGAATTTCCAACAGAGAAAAATATTTTCGAAGTTTTAAAAAGGTGATTTTTTAAAATTTTAGTTTAAGACAGCAGTAGGCCTTATCTTAATATATTTCATGTAAAGTTCGGCTGAAGGCCACATACTGAACATAGAACAACTCAAGGCTTCAGGCCTGGATAAGAATAAGGATTTCCAATGGGCAAAATTCCCTTAAAAATTAGTTTAAGCAAGAATCCTTAAAGTTTAAATTTAAGACGGCTGAAGGTCTTATCTTAACATTAAAACAAACTAAATTAATAGACGGATTAAGGCCTATCATAGTACTTGAAACTAAAAGCAAATCACAGTCTAAAACAACAGAAGAGTGGTGCTCAGAAGTGCTCCAAGGGTCGGCCTGAGGAGGTAACTCTAACATGAGTTTAGATGAGACAGGCAGCCAAGTGGATGGCAACCCGACCCAGGGACAGCTGAGGGACGGACCAACAACCTAATCAATTCCCTTCCGCCCGACCAACGGCCAAACAACGGAGAATATGCCGAGGACGAAGATACCAGCAGCACTACGTCTTCAAATTGGCGTCTAAAAACAGCCAAGGCGCAATAACTACTCAAAAATACGAACAACACCAGAGGCTGTCGAACTGCACGCGGTACGGATAGCATCAACACGGCGAGGAAAAACACACAGCGGAACACTACGCTAATGACCTCACCACGGAGACTTCCTCGCTGCTCTGTCCCAACCGACTGACTGCCTTCTCCAGTACGCAGACAGCATTAACATACTGCTCACTCGAAATTACGTGGTTAGACAGAGTTCCACGAAAACGCTTCCACAAGACCTCGAACAATCGTAAAAGCAGTCCCTGTAGAACAACAAGGACGAATGACAACTCGACATACACAGAGAACCCGAAGCGGTCGGCGACCAAATGTACGTCGTCCGCTGAGACGACCGACCGAACGACCACCCCAGGGCCTTTCCACTCAAGTCACGCGTGTCAGCAACGGTCGGGCGAGTCTTGGCTGCCCGGACCTCACTGCAGCTCCATCCCGACTCAACTCGATGTCCGTTCGGAACTCGGAGACACGGCGACCCGGGCACACTGGCTCGGACCCAACCATGCAGAGGTAACACTTGCCCATTGGCCACCCGACACCTCTGCACAAGGAAGGAAGCGACCCACGTCCGGAAAGATGACCAACTGACGAGGCCCAGAAACGGTCAAAATACACTCCTGGAAATGGAAAAAAGAACACATTGACACCGGTGTGTCAGACCCACCATACTTGCTCCGGACACTGCGAGAGGGCTGTACAAGCAATGATCACACGCACGGCACAGCGGACACACCAGGAACCGCGGTGTTGGCCGTCGAATGGCGCTAGCTGCGCAGCATTTGTGCACCGCCGCCGTCAGTGTCAGCCAGTTTGCCGTGGCATACGGAGCTCCATCGCAGTCTTTAACACTGGTAGCATGCCGCGACAGCGTGGACGTGAACCGTGTGTGCAGTTGACGGACTTTGAGCGAGGGCGTATAGTGGGCATGCGGGAGGCCGGGTGGGCCTACCGCCGAATTGCTCAACACGTGGGGCGTGAGGTCTCCACAGTACATCGATGTTGTCGCCAGTGGTCGGCGGAAGGTGCACGTGCCCGTCGACCTGGGACCGGACCGCAGCGACGCACGGATGCACGCCAAGACCGTAGGATCCTACGCAGTGCCGTAGGGGACCGCACCGCCACTTCCCAGCAAATTAGGGACACTGTTGCTCCTGGGGTATCGGCGAGGGCCATTCGCAACCGTCTCCATGAAGCTGGGCTACGGTCCCGCACACCGTTAGGCCGTCTTCCGCTCACGCCCCAACATCGTGCAGCCCGCCTCCAGTGGTGTCGCGACAGGCGTGAATGGAGGGACGAATGGAGACGTGTCGTCTTCAGCGATGAGAGTCGCTTCTGCCTTGGTGCCAATGATGGTCGTATGCGTGTTTGGCGCCGTGCAGGTGAGCGCCACAATCAGGACTGCATACGACCGAAGCACACAGGGCCAACATCCGGCATCATGGTGTGGGGAGCGATCTCCTACACTGGCCGTACACCACTGGTGATCGTCGAGGGGACACTGAATAGTGCACGGTACATCCAAACCGTCATCGAACCCATGGTTCTACCATTCCTAGACCGGCAAGGGAACTTGCTCTTCCAACAGGACAATGCACGTCCGCATGTATCCCGTGCCACCCAACGTGCTCTAGAAGGTGTAAGTCAACTACCCTGGCCAGCAAGATCTCCGGATCTGTCCCCCATTGAGCATGTTTGGGACTGGATGAAGCGTCGTCTCACGCGGTCTGCACGTCCAGCACGAACGCTGGTCCAACTGAGGCGCCAGGTGGAAATGGCATGGCAAGCCGTTCCACAGGACTACATCCAGCATCTCTACGATCGTCTCCATGGGAGAATAGCAGCCTGCATTGCTGCGAAAGGTGGATATACACTGTACTAGTGCCGACATTGTGCATGCTCTGTTGCCTGTGTCTATGTGCCTGTGGTTCTGTCAGTGCGATCATGTGATGTATCTGAGCCCAGGAATGTGTCAATGAAGTTTCCCCTTCCTGGGACAATGAATTCACGGTGTTCTTATTTCAATTTCCAGGAGTGTAGTAAATACGCGTCGCCCGATGAGACGACCGACCGAAAGACCAACCAGCGGTCGTTCCCGCTCTTCGACCATAGATACTAGTAGACTGGCCTTGCTGTGCAGAGGCTATAGGGCTGGTGTAGCTCCAACATAGACCACGTGACTGTTGGCAAAACGTGGCGGGATTTCAAATCAGCGGTCTGCCATCCTATGTTTGTATCGTATTTTCCCCACATTTCTCAACTGACTGCCAAACGCTTCCAACAAAAATTACTTTATTTGCGAAAAATTATGCCAGAACCACATTTGACCTGGATATGTTCACAGTACCATTTATAAAATCTAGCAAATACATCGAACGTCACTCTGGTGGGTAGCGGGACGAAATTACTATAAACTATCAATTAAAGTAAAATGTTGTTAAAATTCTTTTAAACAGTAAGAGTGGGTTCGTGTCATAACTTTAAACATTGGATTCGTCACGATTTGAGCTCTAGTCACTTATAAAATAAAATGGGATATGGGAATTATGTCAACTATAGGTGCCAAATTTGTCGACTTTAGGAGCAGGTCCATTTTAGAGTATCAATTTTAGGTGCACTTCAAAGGTTCAGTTTCCACTATTTTTTCAAAAGTTTAAACTATCAGTTTAAAATAAAGAACGTAACGTGCTACAGTTCTATTCTAATACAATATTTTACTAACTCGCAGTTATCACACACATTCTAACAACATTCAGACTTACAGGCACTGGAAGCACAGATTTCAGAAGACGAGGCATCATCTAACGAACGCCTTCTAGTGTGTGATTTGCGGAGCTTAGGCCTCTTCGATTTCATATGCTCCGGA